>NW_022436968.1:22587738-22616190 GCF_009761245.1 Sapajus apella | reverse complement strand
CCTGAGTAGCTGGGATTACAGGCACGTGCCACCATGCCCAGCTAATTTTTTGTATTTTTAGTAGAGACGGGGTTTCACCATGTTGACCAGGATGGTCTCAATCTCTTGACCTTGTGATCCACCCGCCTCGGCCTCCCAAAGTGCTGGGATTACAGGCTTGAGCCACCGCGCCCGGCCCAGAAATGGCTAATTTTTAATAAAAGATTTTGTTTTAGAATTTTATTTATGTTTATGACATTTATGGAAATAGTCTTCACGTGCTTATAAAACTAAATTTTGGTTTTCTTTTAGTTTGGGAGCAATTTAGTTTGGAATACCTTTTGTAAGCAAAAAATATTTTTATATTTTCTATTTATTTATTTTGCCATGAAAGAAATCAAGATTACTTAAAATCAAATCTCTACAAACTGTATTAGACTCAGTCTTTTAAATATCAACCATTATCTCCATGCCATTGCTGCAAAACCAGGTAATGTTTTACTGAGATAAAAAGATGTGGGTTGACCTACTTTTCAAGCTTTTCAAGGTTCAACTGGTGAACCTTTTGAACATTTATTCATATGCGTTGAATAGCCGAGGGCACCAACTATTGAGAAAGAGGAAGGAATTGCCGAATAACATAATTTTGAAATCTTCAGGCCAAAAGGGAGTTATGTCATTTAATGACTCACAAATGATTTAGAGGATCCTAGAGTTTAAAATTTCTATTTCCTAATGGTCCATAACACCATCATATGCCCAAATGATTGTCTGCAAGGCACAGTCGAGGATTGTAACACTAATCATAATTAATTCAAATGTCGTACCGTTTTATCATAGTAGATTTATACAGTCTCACATGGAAGTGTTGTTGCTATAGCATAGTTGATAAATACAAGAATTGTCTTCAATTGTTGCTGCACAATTTTTTTATTTAACATTTTAGGTTGACATGACAACTGAAGAGATAGATGCTCTTGTTCATCAGGAAATCATCAGTCATAATGCCTATCCCTCACCTCTAGGCTATGGAGGTTTTCCAAAATCTGTTTGTACCTCTGTAAACAACGTGCTCTGTCATGGTATTCCTGACAGGTATTCATTTCTTAATAAAATATTGTTCCTTTGGAAACTAAAACATGAAGCTAAGATCTGTAGCATGTTGAAAGACACTATTGTTCAATTGAAACCCACCGGTAAACTTCTGAAATTGATTATGATAAAACAGAAATTTTGAAGTATTTTACTTCTAAATGGACACAACACCACCATTTAATGTTTGTTAAAGCAGTATACAATCTAAATGGGTTGTACATTACATATGTCTTTTACTTCTTAGATTTTAATCATATAAGTGATAAAAATCCAAATGTGGCAAATTTTTCTTACCAACTCTTGTTTCGGTTCTTGGCAAAATTAAGTGCATCTTTTGAAATAAGTTAAAGATTAGATTTAGTTGTCCTGTCTATTCCTCCTTCACTCCAAATTATCATTGCAACCCATTGGGTTTGTCATATTAGTCATTAAGTGTTTATTTTTCTATTCGTTTTATTGAGATCTGTCTATCACCAATTTTTTTCTGTTTACGTTTTAGTCGACCTCTTCAGGATGGCGATATTATCAACATTGATGTCACAGTGAGTAAATCATATAAAAAATCATCTTTGATCAACTTCAGAATTGCTGGTAGCAACAGGAAGAGTGGATTGAAAATGTGAACTGCACCAGTGGAAGTGCTGTTTACTTCTAGACCCAGACGCAAGCAGCTGGTTTCCTTTTTTGTCTTTAACTCTGTGTTTATTCCAAGTAAACCCAGGCCTGACTTGAATTTAGGGCTGCAATCAGATGCACTGAGATCAATGTTGGCCTAAGTGAAATGTCAACCCAATCCTGCTATGTGTCATGTTTTTGAGAAGGTGTAATTGTTATTGATCCACTGTGTAGTTAACGCAGAGCACCACAGCACTGGGCAGCTGCTGAAGCTAGATATGTATGAGATGAGCTAACACGAAGAAAGCCAGCATTTTTCCTTCACTCTGCCAAGATTGATCTTCCTCTTCCTGCTGATTTTGAGTGGGGCCTGTCATTATCTTACTCTGTCATTAGGGGCTACATTGGCCCGTGTATGTCAGTCTATTTGGACAGCAACTCTTTTGCTAGCAGTGTTCCTTAGATTTATTAGAATCCCTGAAGGTAATGTTGAGTTCCATTTCTGGTAGACAGAGCCTTGTGCCTAGAGCATACAAGCAGAGTGGTATTTTGTCTGAACTTAAGTTTTTCACCAAATGGTTAATCATCTTTCTTTTAAATAACAAGCCTAAGTAATTTAACATAGGGACATCAAATTGTTCAAGCGGTAACCTTTTCTAATTTTCTTAGCCTATCACCGTTCTCAGACTTGGATTATATGTACTTTTACATTTCTTTTTCTTAAAGACTTTTGTAATGATACCTTTGGATTATGTATATTATAAGTAAGTTCTGTA
This sequence comes from Sapajus apella, assembly GCF_009761245.1. NCBI lineage: Eukaryota > Metazoa > Chordata > Mammalia > Primates > Cebidae > Sapajus > Sapajus apella. The sequence goes on along the minus strand of NW_022436968.1, from coordinate 22,613,725 downwards.
CATCTAAGATTTACAAATACCTTTTAAATAAATAAACAAAATTTAAACATCTTAGGAGAACTAGTTGAAATGACAACACTCAAGGAATACAGTTTCTATTAATAAAGAAGTGTTTTAAGAATAGTATCTATGCAGTGTCTCACACCTGTAATCCCAGCACTTTGGGAGGCTGAAGCTGGTAGATCACAAGGTCAAGAGATCAATACCACCCTGGCCAACATGGTGAAACCCTGTCTCTACTAAAAATAGAAAAATTAGCTGGGTGTGGTAGCTCACACCTGTAGTCCCAGCTACCCAGGAGACTGAGGCAGAAAAATCACTTGAACCCAGGAGGTGGAAGTTGCGGTGAGCTGAGACTGCAGCCTGGCAACAGAGAGAGACTGTCTCAAAAAAAAAAGAAAAAAAGAAAAAAGAAAAGAAAAGAAAAAAAAGAATAGTACCTAGACCATGAAACTTAGGTAAGAGGGAGAATGAGATAAAAATAGAAATCTGGCCGGGCGTGGTGGCTCACACCTGTAATCCCAGCACTTTGGGAAGCCGAGGCAGGTAGATCACCTGAGGTTAGGAGTTCAAGACCAGCCTGACCAACATGGAGACATCATGTCTATACTAAAAATACAAAATTAACCAGGTGTGGTGGTGCATGCCTGTAGTCCCAGCTACTCAGGAGGCTGAGGCAGGAGAATCGCATGAACCTGGGAGGCAGAGGTTGCAGTGAGCCAAGATTGCACCATCGCACCCCAGCCTGGGCAACAAGAATGAAACTCCGTCTCAAAAAAAAAAAAAAGGAATCCAATGGTGGGATTCAGTCCAATTTTTAGTTGTTTAAGTAAACTCAACCTTTTTTCTTAATATCAATTTATATGAGGAGATAGCCAAGGATTCTTTTTATTGCTGCTGCTATTTCCTGTACCATTTTGCCCTACTTAGAATACTTGAACATTTGCTCCACATAACATCCCGTTGGTATCTTTCTAACTCAGAATCATGTGGAAGGAGGTATTTTATGAAGTATACCTAAAATAAAGTGCTTTTCATAATACACTTTTATTTTGGATTGAACCTGATTTTAGGGTTTTACATCTATTATCTAGTCACCTTATAATGCAATGTTACCGCTTTAATATTTTGGATGAAGTCACCTACTCTTCCCTACTGTTTCCAGTGTGTCCAAAAAAACTACTCTATTCCTTTTCTAAGTTTTCTGAATACGTAATAAACAGTTTTATTTTTAACATTCAAATAATTTCAGAATTGTAAAACTTATAAAGCAAAGTGAAATGCTTCCAAGTGTCTAGAAATGTGAAGGAATCTAGGAAACATATAGGACAGTATCTTAACAAATTATATTTCTTATAAAATATTTTATTAAGTGAAGGACTCCATTATAAGATCCTATATTTCTATCAGAAAATACTCATTGCATTTTAGAATTATTTACATCAAGTATACATTATAAGAAAATAGATTTCTTTCCCCCTTGAAAGTTGAAAAATGTTTTTCTTTAAAAAAAAGACAATGCGCCAGGTGTGGTGGCTCACACCTATAGTCCCAGCACTTTGGGAGGCTGAGGCAGGCGGATCACGAGGTCAGGAGTTCAAGACCAGCCTGGCCAATATAGTGAAACTCCATCTCTACTAAAAATATAAAAATTAGCCTGGGTGTGGTGGTACGCACCTGTAATCCCAGTTACTTGGGAGGCTAAGGCAGGAGAATCGCTTGAACCTGGGAGCAGAGGTTGTAGTGAGCCGAGATAGTACCACTGCACTCCAGTCTGGGCTATAGAGCGAGACTCCGTCTCAAAAAATAAATAAATAAATAAAAATAAAAAGACAATGCAATGTCCATAGTAGTTGCTCAATAAATATTTGTTAAATAAATGAAGTACTGGGCCAGGTGCTGTGGCTCACGCCTAATCCCAGCACTTTGGGAGGCAGAGGCAGGCGGATCACGAGGTCAGGAGTTCGAGACCAGCCTAGCCAACCCCATCGTTACTAAAAATACAAAAATTAGCCTGGGCGTGGTGGTGCACACCTGTAATCCCAGTTACTCAGGAGGCTAAGGCAGGAGAATCACTTGAACCTGGGAGCAGAGGTTGTAGTGAGCCGAGATTGTGCCACTTCACTCCAGCCTGGGCTACAGAGCGAGACTCCATCTCAAAAAAAAAAAAAAAAAAAAAAAAAAAGACAATGCAATGTCCATAGTAGTTGCTCAATAAATATTTGTTAAATAAATGAAGTACAAGGCCGGGTACTGTGGCTCACGCCTAATCCCAGCACTTTGGGAGGCCAAGGCGGGTGTATCACCTGAGGTCAAGAGTTCAAGACCAGCCTGGCCAACATGGCGAAACTTCATCTCTACTAAAAATATAAAAATTAGCAAGATGTCGTGGCTGGAGCCTGTAATCCCAGCTACTTAGGAGGCTGAAGCAGGGAGAATTGCTTGAACCTGGGAGGCAGAGGTTGCAGTTGCAGTGAGGTGAGATCATGCCCCTGCACTCCAGCCTGGATGACAGAGCGAGACTCTGTCTCAGAAAAATAAATAAATAAGGTATAAGACAAGACAGACTTTCAAAAGTATTGTATTTCTGTAAATAATGAATCTTTCAAGTAGTCTTTCTTTTTTTTGAGACGGAGTTTTGCTCTGTTGCCCAGGCTGGTGTGCAGTGGCACAATCTCAGCTCACTGGGAACGCCGCCTTAAGGGTTCAAGCAATTCTCCTGTCTCAGCCTCCCGTGTAACTGAGACTACAGGCACTCGCCACCACACCCAGCTAATTTTTGTATTTTAAATAGAGGCGGGGTTTTACCATGTTGTCTAAGCTGGTCTTGAACTCCTGACCTCAAGTAATCTACCCTTCTTAGCCTTCCAAAATGCTGGGAATACAGGCATGAGCCACGGCACCCAGCTTCAAGTAGTCATTTTGACCCTCCCTCCCTCCCTCCCTTCCTTCCTTCCTTCCTTCCTTCCTTCCTTCCTTCCTTCCTTCCTTCCTTCCTTCCTTCCCTCCCTCCCTCCCTCCCTCCCTTCCTCCCTTTTTTTTCCCTTTCTTTCTTTTCTTTCTTTGTCAGAGACAGTGCTTTGCTCTGTCAATCAGGATGGAGTGCAGTGGTGCCATCATGGCTTACTGTAACCTCGAACTCCTGGGCTCAAATGATCCTTCCCTCAGCCTCCTAAGCAGCTAGAACTACAGGCATGTGCTACCACACCTGGCTAATTTTTTAGTTTTGCGGAGATGGGGTTTTACTATGTTTCCCAAGCTGGTTTTAAAGTCCTGGTCTCAAGCAGTCCTCTCATCTCAGCCTCCCAAAGTACTAGGATTGCAGGCGTGAGCTACTGCACCCAGCTTCAAGTAGTCATTTTCAAAGCTAGCAAAAAGTAATATGGAAAGGTGAATAAAGATTTTTTAAAATAGTACATTTCTACTTAAAAAGCACATTTGCACATTTTCTGGACTACGCTTATATTAGCAAATTTTATATTTTTGTATTTTGAATGAACTAGTGTTTTGTATTTTGAAATAATATTCTTGTACTTTGAATGAAATACAAGAATATAAAATTTTGAATTTTTGAGTGAAATACTGTTTCCATTGTGTCCAAAGGGAATACTCTGTTCTTTTTCTAAGTTTCCTGAAGACTTTTAATAGTTTCTTTATTAACATTCAAACTTTTTCAAAATTGTAAAACTTATGAAACAAAGTGAAATACTGCCAAGTATATAAAATAAAAACTTGTGCTTTCCTGGATTGCAAAGGACTGTAAGTGGGAGTAAATATGTAAAACACTATTCTGTTGCAAGGTAATTAAGATAATTTGATATAGTAGAGAAAACACTAGATTAGAAGCCAATAATCCATCATATTAATCTGAATCTACCTCTGTATTCTGCCACCAACCTTAAACAAGTTACTTATCTATGCCTCAGTTTCCTGAATTATAAAGTGAAGATCTAATAAAGACCTTTCTTGCTTCCTTTACAGAGTATGAAGCATTTTTAAAAAATGAAGAGTAATATATAGATTTAAGATATTAATTCAGTATCACAACAGACCGAAAGCTCAGATAAATATATTTCTTGTAACAGTTTCTACATTATACCTTATGAACAAGAGAAATGTGAAAAATAATTAGATAGGACAAATTTATACAAAGTAGCAAATTCCATGCTATATCAAAGTGTCAGTATCCAAACAATCTCCTCTGCCTTTTATATTTACTGTAGTGCTTGGTAATCATTGATTTATAATGAATCTGGTATCTTTCAAGATACTGCTTGGCTTCTGAATCACTGAAGAATGATAAAATTATATTTTCCGTAATTTTGCTTTTAAGTCCGTTTTATTATATTCTAATTCTTTAAATATCCATATATCGTGTTTTCTGTTAACATTCTGCTATCTGGAACATTTGATTAAGATTTCAGTTCTAGACATAGGATTTTTCTGTAACACATTTCATTCCTGTATGGAGCCACTTCAGTTCTTAGAAATAAATTCTCCTGTTTGTCTATCTTACTTCTTGTTACTAAATATCACTTCAAATGTAGAACTGGTAAATACAAGATCGAGTAAGTCTTCATGACATTGAAGAAATTTTCACTATGTTAAATGCTTCTTGGTTCTTCAAACCTATTGTGATAATTGTAGATCAAGGTCTTTGGCTACTGATTTTTGCTTATGTAATTTTGTCTTCTCAGAAATAAAGTGAGGAATCAAAATATTGCAGTAATATTGCTCATCATAATGCTATGAGCAATAACCATACTAGCTATGTATTTCCTTTTACATTTTGCAATATCATTGCATGGCCTCATCTTTTTAATTTCTGCAAGATTTCAGTATATCTATTTCTTCTTTTTATGATAGGCAAACAAATAATTCTGGAATGGTAAAACAGATGAGTCTACTATATACATAAATGAATACATTGTGCACTTTAGGAAAGTAGATTTTTAAACAAGGACATATTTTTAAATTTCTGCTTATGTTTAGGTCTATTACAATGGCTACCATGGAGACACCTCTGAAACATTTTTGGTGGGCAATGTGGACGAATGTGGGAAAAAGTTAGTGGAGGTTGCCAGGAGGTGTAGAGATGAAGCAATTGCAGCTTGCAGAGCAGGGGCTCCCTTCTCTGTAATTGGAAACACAATCAGGTAAGCCTTACATTGACAAGTAAAGGGAGGGTTGGCAAATGGTACAAAGGTTATTGGTGGCTTGGTATAAAGTTGATGACATGTTTTATGATTCAGAACCATCATTTCAGTCTGATATCAGTATGTGAACTGCCAGGCTGCAATATTGTTCCCTGAGTTGAAAAAAAAAAAAGTGAATTATACCAGGGTCAGCAAAGAAACTTACAGAAGGAGCAAGCAGTATTTACATGGCTGCTTTTGTTATAGCTTGACATTTTGGTCTATAGTGTTCCTTTATTCAAAATCACACCAAATATGGAAGGGAGTTCCTAAGAAGGGGATGAGCATCTCAACCCTTGGATTTTTAATAAGACAGGAGAAAAACTAAATTTTATAAAGGAAGGAAATGAAATGTATTTCTCCGATACAAAGATAAAAAAGTGTCAGTTCAAGCAAGCCTTACCTTTCAATTGGTAGATTAACAAATAGCCTGAAAGGGTGATCTTCTGTTCTTTTTTTGCCTGGTTCATTTTTCCTGTAAATCATTGTTTATTTTTTAGAGTATTCGACATTACTTTTTGGGTGTTATGTATATGTGTATTTTCTGAATTTAAGACTTTTCTTTGTAATCTGTTACCTACTTTTAGGTCTTTTTTTGTCCCCATAACTGTTTTGAAGCAGACATGCCAAATATCTGTTTTCATTTTAAAGTAACGCATTTTGTTAAAGATGATCACATCAGCACTCTTTAAAGTACTGTTCTCATTAATATGAACCATTGAATACTTCCCATTTGTCTAAAGGATGGAAGGCTTAGTCACCTTGAAAAGATGCTGCCTTTTTTCTTCGTAAGCCTTCAAATACTTTAAGAAAAAAGCCAGTAAAATATCAGTTAAATGTATTTATGGCTTTAAAAATATTGTAACAGTGTCTGAATCAAACTTTAGTAAAATCTCTTTGGGTTATATCTGAGAAGCTTTTATTGAAGACTTTGAACAAAATTGTGTTTTTGACAGTTTTAAATTATAGGCTAACTAGCCTGGGAAAAAAGATAGTGTCTCTCTGTTCTTTCATAGGAAATGTTGAATCAGACCCCTACTGGGAAAAGAAATTTAATGCATATCTCACTATCTTACTGTCCATGAATATAATAGAAATGAATTCAAAATGCAGTTTTATTTTTGCAAATGGGATGAGTCGATAGATGCACCTCATATTTTTGAACACCTAGGGTTCAACAAATTTACTGGTGGTGCTCTTGCATTTTAACAAAATTTATTCTTCAGTAGAAGGGGGCAGAGAACACTAGATTCTTATTCAAGCATTCTATCGAGCTCTGCATTCATGGCTGTGTCTAAAGGGCATGTCAGCCTTTGATTCTCTCTGAGAGGTAATTATCCTTTTCCTGTCACGGAACAACAAATGATAGCTAACTACAGAGGCACATTTGCAGTAGTCACATTCATCAACTGCAGAAAAAAAAATTCAATTTAATTGTGCAACACAGCTGCACATGGGCTTTTGAGCATTTCTGTTGTTCTCCCTGTCTCGCTATTCCTCCCTCCAGATCTATTTTTTAAACTTTTTTTCTGGTTATTTTTTCCCCTTTTTGTCTCTTCTTCCATTTTTACTCTCTGTACTTTCTTGTTAAAGTAATTTTCCTTTGTGGCTCTCATTCTTTTTTCCCCATTGAAGGCTATGAATGTAGAAAATTATCACAATTACTCATATAATTGAGCCTCTTTGTAGCAAGTGCAACTCCAGTAGCCTTTCTCCATCATGAAAATGGTTTCATTATAGGGTTTTTCATATTCTCTGACACCATCTACACAGAGGAACAGGCGTGCAGATGAGATGTACTAGGAACAGGCTAGATCAGTAAGGTCACAGTAGGAATAATTAGCTCTGCTATGGAAAGAGCATCTAGGCCTTTTACTGCTACATAAATGTACTGTCCGTGGCTTTTAGTCACAAAAAAAACTTACTAACAAATGGAGCTCCCGCCTACTACTTTGAAAAAAAGATTTGTATCAACACTACAATTTTCCATCATTAAGACTAATAACACAGAGCCTAGTATACATCAAGGGGAATAAAAAGAAAAATCTCACATTCAAGTGGCGGCTGGGTGCTGACCTTTGTTCCCTTTTTTTGTGTACGACTTAACTCTTTACAAAAAAGAGCCACACGCCACACCAACATGCAGGTGAACTCCAGCTAGTACTAGCAAAGCATAGCATTCAGTTGGAAAATCTGATAAATCTCCATGCAGGATAATGCATTTCATTACATATTCACTACATTAATTCTAGCTACATAAAAAGAAGAAGAAGAAGAAGAGAGTAGAATTGAAAGTGACATTGGATTTTAGCTATCTGGATACAAAGGTCAGTTTTCACAGAGTATGAATTTGCATGTACAAGCTTTTTTGAAAATCAGATCAGTCCCAACAACTGCACTTACAAAACTATGTGAAAAATAACAGACAATGAACTTTTTACTTGTACCCTAATACATTTCATTATTTAGACGGTTTATGTCTGCTACTAGAAAGGAAACTGGCCCCGATTCTAACAAATGGTTGTTCTGATGTGTTAGAGCAGTGTTTCTGGACACCTATTATCTTGCCTTTTCTTATTCTGGCAAAATCTTAGGGGAATAAGTAAACAAACTGTATTTACCTTTAAGCCAAAAGTACTTGAAATCATTACAGACCAGAGGTTTACAAACATCTTTCAACTCGGTCTTGTTTATTTTAAGATATTCACCATCTTTTGCATAGCCTCTCTCTATTGATACACTATGAAAAGAACAAGGGGAATTGTATTAGTATTATGTTTTCAAAAACCTTGAGATCTCTACAGGAAATTTTGGAATTCTCCTCTGAAACCTAAAGAAGATAATGTCTCTGAAGAAGTATCAGCTAAAATGATTTAATGGAAAGAGTTCTCTTGGCCCTTTTGCTTTGTGAGGAATGCCTAGTGATCTTTAGGTCATAGTGTTATTAGACTCACTGTACCTCCATTTGCTTTAAAATATTTCTAAATCTGTATTTTTATAATTATCTCTAGATTATACGATCTGTACATATGAATATATTGTGGATGTGTAGATTCATGCATCATAAATATGTGACAGTTCAATTAAAAATAATTTAAACTTGTAAATGTCATGATGAAAGTATCAATAAGTGGTTTTTAATGTTTAATTCATAAGTATATGTTTTATATTAATTTGGAACAATATAAAGCAGATTTTTAAAAAATAATCTCTTTCTATTAGATTACACACATTTAAACAATAAGTGGCTTAGGCAAAATAAGTCATTTTAATGTCATCTGTGATGGATTTTTCTTGACAGCTACTGTAAATTACAATTACACTGCTTCTCTCTGCACATGAAAGTAAGCATTGCAATAAATTATCTTTTATTTCAATCCATCATGTCTGCTTTTCAGAAACAGAAAACCTCAAATAAAAGTTCAGCACTATTGTAAGAAAAATACAGTAATTTGTGATCTGGTTTGAAACAAAAAAAAGTACCACTTTTTTGGAAAACAGTTGTTGGCTTTCAAAAATATTACTAATTGTACTTAAACATTCCTTGTCATTAGAAGGACTCTCTGGATTTGTGCATTCCTTCATTCAAAGACTACTGCTTCAAATAATTATCTAGAAAGAGTAAAGTAAAATTTTATAACTTATAAAATAACGTACCATTTGAGATCCTTTATTAGAGTTGTGACCATTGGAGATCAGTGCTGTTTATAGGATTCATGTAAAATTGGCAGTAAATCTATATTTTCGTGTGCAGTTTTATTTCTTTATAAGAGCCTGTACTTAAACATAGTACTCCTCTGCCCTCTTGGGGAATGTATTTTTAGTCAAAAAAGTAGTTGAAATGTATTAAGAAATTTAATTTACCTAGATGACATTTAAATTGAGTATAACTGCCTCATTGAAAGGAATTAAACTAAGAAAATGGTTACAAGATGAAATTCCTTAAAATAGATATCTTTTTCATCTATAAACTGTAACTGCAACGTGAATTGTAGTGAGAGAGTATAATCGGAAAGTAAGTTCATAAACAACCTTTATGCATCCTCCCCTCCCTCTCCAAATATTTTATATAAAGGGCTTCAAATCGTAAGTGTGTTTGGGCTCATGGGTAAGTATGCATACTGTCTTAAAGGATTTTTAGTTAGAGAAAATCAGAGGAGCTAGTACCAGGAGAGTTCTTTTCAGTAGGTTTTAGCAGAGCGTAGGCAGATTTTATCGTTGAGATGTCCAGGGCAAGAAATCCCTGTGCACAGAAAAGGGTCACGGCCTGTGGTGGCTGGTGTTCGGGAGCACTTGGACACTTCTGCCTGCCCTGCTGTTACCATTTTCCCCAGCATGCCAGTCAAGAGGTGCAGAGACACTCCAGCTTCCCATGCCACGGTTAGGGTTACCAGTACTCTCTTTCATGTTAGAGGAATGAAATTGGTTGCTACTGGTCATTGGATTGCCTCTGTGAATTCGGATTTAAACCCTACAATCAGGTAAATAATCTTGTGCTCCCTATTTATTCTAAAATAATAGAAAGGGAATGCTTTTAAATAGTAATTAGGAATATTAATAAGATTCTATCTAGTCCCAGTAAAGAAGTGCTAAAAACTATCTACCAATCCAAAAGGAAAATACTCTGAAAAGCAAACAGGAGTGTATACTCAGCTCCTGGGAGTCAAGCATTGCGATGTGCTCAACCAGGGAACGGGGGAGATATGTCCTATTCTTTTCCTCTTTCCACCTGGCTGTGAAATCCTCTAACCTTTACATCCATGACACTTAGATTCTATGATATTCCTGGAGCCAGAAGTTCCAGCAGGACCCAGGGAGTAAATGGTTGTAGGAGAATGCTCTCAGATATCTTTAGCCACCTAGTAATTGCACAGCTTCTTTTATGCAGAGGAACGAGAGGTATGATGGGGGGAGGGACCCTAAGTGTTTTTTCAGAGTGGGCTTTCTTCCTCTCCTCTCATCAGAAATTAAAATGAAGATTGCCATTGTAACACACATTTAAGATGTAGCCGTGATGCCTGCCAATCAGCCGGATACTTAAATAAATAAATAAATAAATAAAACTAGATTTTTTTTTTTTTTTGAGGAGAAAATATAGAATAGTTTATATTGCATGTTCTTAGAATCATTGAGGTCTGTTGGGATTGAACTGACATAATTTATAGGTTTAGGTAGAAACTGTTCTTGTTAAAAAAAAAAAAAAACTAGAATATTAGGTCCTGTTTAATCATCTTTTTCCACCCTCTGTTCACTCTTCATCCTCAGTTTTTATTCAGAAACTGTATGGCACAAATAAAATCACCTTGGGAAACACCAAATAGAAATACCTGCCCACCAAAGACCCACAGAAATAGCCATAAAGTACAACATAAGAGATAAAAACCTTGACTTACCATTCCTGTCCTCAGCATATGTATAGCCTACCTATTTCTGCACTATCAGTTACATCAAAATTAAATCTGAATGAGAAGCTGCCCATTTGCTGGTTAGAATGACATCATGGTCTAAGTGAAGCTATCTTACAAGTCTGGGGATGGTTAAAATTATTTAGAAAAACTTGTAGACACGAGTGCCCATAAATATGCTGGCTAAAAGCCTTTGGGTTCGTGTTAAACTAAACTTAGAGTCTGTTGGAGATTCTAGTTTGAGATCTAGAAACTTCATCCTGTTATAATTGAAATAGTCCTGTAAATCCCAATCTATTGTTAGGGTTGGGGGCATTGTGCCCTTTGTCCACATGAAAATATAAATTCTTAATAGTATATATGTTCTTGTTTGATGCTCCCCAAAATAAACACGTTCAGCTGATTTCAAGAACTGCTTTTCAGTCTTGTGGACGAAGATTTGAGAGTTAGATTCTATGTGCTCGGTTTCAGTTGGAACCAAAACATTTGCGTGTAGAAGTAACTAATGAAGCATTAAGAATTGGGAATCACAATACTAGCTTATCTTAAGCATCCTAGTGATTAAAAAGCATTCTTTATGAATTTTCTTAGTGGTGCAGGCCTTGAGTGGAACTCTCAAATGATCTCACAGTTTTGGAGTGTTTCAAGAATATTGACAAAGTAGATTCAGCTTTTCGTGTGAGTGTGCCTGTTGGTAAAATGTATAACACTTTGAAATAGAGCAGGAAAAGGGAACCATCAAAATGGAAAGTCTTATTTCTATATTGTAATTTTTTTCTATTTTTGGTTCCCCAATCAGGAGTAATTTATAGTTTTTTTGGTGAAACCTCAAAAAAACCAGGCAGGTTTTTATGACCTGCATTATATGCACATATATCCTGGTTATGTATAGCAATACTATGTGTGTGTACACACTCACTTGTTATCTAAAAGTGGCTTTGTTTAAATGCTGTACAAAGGTAAATGACTCAAACAACTGTGTGTCATAGATATGTACCTTCTTTCTTCATATATCCAAAGGGAGTGGTTGCAGGCAACAGCAAAAATTAAAATTATTACAGAATAATGAAAACACATGAATGTTGTTATCTGACTCTAAATATAACTGACTTTTTCAGAGAATATTTTTAAGTGACTGTTTTATCTTAGTATGCCTTAAAAACTCATCTAATTTAATTAAATATTTTTGGGTCACTTTTAAAGTTGCATAACTCATCAGAATGGTTTGCAAGTCTGTCCATATTTTGTGGGACATGGAATAGGATCTTACTTTCATGGACATCCAGAAATTTGGCATCATGGTAAGAAAGTTCATTTGGAAGCTGTTTCTTGACAGAGATCTGGATGTGGCAGCTTTGCCCCAAAGCTCTTCCTCTTTGAAACTGCATTATCATCCTTGTGTTTGTGTGTGTGTGTTTGTGTGCGGGGTACGGGGGAGTCTGCTTAATTTTAACCAGCACATTGCTATGTTACTGGATTAGAGCCCAGCAGTTTCAATCCCAAAATAAGGTTTATTTTGGTTTCTGTCTTCTGAAGGGTGCATGGCTGGAAGACACAAGGGATATTTGTCTAGAAAAAGTTACTGAAAACAAAACGTCACCGCATCAATGTCCCAGCAGCATGCACATATGACTGTTTTCTGTTTTTCTTTCTCTACCCCCTTTTCTAGCTGCTGACTGTTGTGGTTAAACTTCATTACATCCTACACAGCATTGACAGCTGATGTATTTAGCAGCATGTACTCTTTAGTGATTTCTAAATTATGCCCACTCTTGTCTTCCTTCCCCAGAATCTCCTGTTTTTCACTGCCTGGGTGTGCACCCTAGAGTGAGAAGACAGAGGTGGACCCACAGGGGTGGGAGGATTTGGGTTGAGGTAGGAGACAGCTCAGTGGAGCACCCTCAAGGCAGGTCTACACCTGGACAGGGACCAAAGGAAAGTTGGTCCTGGGGCCTTGACCTGTGCCCCTATGGACTTGATTGGTCCATAGAAGGACTACTGTTTGGGACCCATCCCCTAGAGGATTGCTGGACACCTAGCAGGTCTGAGCCCTATTTGGACCAAAGAGCCCCCCACCTAGGCAGCTCAGAAGAGGTTCAGGTGAGAGTGCAGACAGGGCTTGTCAGCCCTGGGCCCTACTTGGTGCCAATGCCTAGAGTGAAACTATTTGAAGTCAGGCCTCTGCTCAACCTGCACCAAAGGAGGCTGCCCTCCCTTTGCATCCTTCCCCAGGACTTCTTCCTCTTTGAGGGAGTCTTGGGCAAGGCCCAGGACCCAGTGAGGCCAGCAGACCTAGTAGTGGGTAGCCTGGGGGACAGTGAGAGGGGTGAGGAAGCCTGATGTGTCTGAAACGCCCAGGCTGCCCCTGCCAGGCCTTGGAAAACTCTTCAGGGAAGTCTTGACCCCGAGCACAGATAATGCAAAGACTCAGGCCCAGCAGCCCCGTGTTTAACTCCTGGGTCACTATCCAGGACTCCAGAAATTTCCACCCTTCCTTCTCTAAAAGAAGAGAAATAAAATGACCAAGTTTTTAAAAGGGGCCTGACCCCCATAATCTGTTTTTGTCTGTCCTGCCCATTTCCTATTTTCACCCCCCATGTTTTTTGTTTTGCAGCGAATGACAACGACCTACCCATGGAGGAGGGCATGGCATTCACTATAGGTAAATGCTTTGAGCTTCTCTTCCAAGTGGAGTGCATAGCTCCTGATGGAAGCTGCTGCCGCTGGCCTAGGCCGGGCACTCCCGTGAAGGACTAATAAAGCCAATCAGTGTAATGAAATAATTCGGATGCACTGGAAATCTGGTTAAATAAGATCCTCAAGCCCCATCTTCCTAAATCAGATACTTACTGACACATTTAGGAGAAGGCAGCCATCCAACCTCTAATTCTGTTACCAGCATAATGTGATGTTTGGTTTTTTGTTTTATTTTGTTTTTTTCATTAACACCCAGTAACTAGACGCGATTATGTCCCTTACTCCCTGTCAGCAAGTGGCATATGCTGTCTCTTGGCCCGTTCCTGGCTGATCCTGTGATTGGTATCACCACCAAATTCCAGTTACCTAGGGTCGTAAAGGAATCATATTTCTGACTGTGGGACTTAATGGAGAAGCAATTAGAGTGAAATAAGAAAAGTGTTATTTGCTAATTAATGAACATTTTGAGCATGTTTTTAAATTTTAAATATTTTTTAAAATTGACGTGTTTATAAGAGGGACTGGTGTTTGGGTGGTTATTATCCACCGGGTCCTAATTAAGCCTTGATTAAAATGCCCTTCTTTCTCTAAAAAATTACAAACTAGGCAACTTCATACATTTTTAAATGCTGTAGTGTTTCCTCTTCCTACTGTTTAGTTTGTGGTATACTATGTTAGCAACATCAATTATCAACCCTTGCAAGATGACAACAGGAGCCTGTGGGGGAAGCACTTGAGGGGAGGGAGGAGAAACTTCTCTTTTTTAATAATTAGCCCAAAACAGTGTTTAACAAGAATCTGATGAGGTCACACTGCAGTAAATATTTTTCCTCTTACAGAGCCAATCATCACGGAGGGATCCCCTGAATTTAAAGTCCTGGAGGATGCATGGACTGCGGTCTCCCTAGACAATCAAAGGTGTTTGCTTTTTGCCCTCTTGCTTTTAAATTGTATATAGGAAGGGAAGATTGGTCCGACGGCGCTCTTGTGGCCCGGCCGGCGCTTGCGTGCGCGTCCTGACGGCTCCGGTGCTGTGTTTCAGGTCCGCCCAGTTCGAGCACACGGTTCTCATCACGTCGGGGGGCGCGCAGATCCTGACCAAACTGCCCTATGAGGCCTGAGGAGCCACCCGAAGGTCTCGATGACCGGGTGCCTTTTTAAATAAATTGCTGAAATCCGGCTGGAGAACTTTTAGAAGAAACGGGGGAATGACCGGTGGCGCGGTAACCTACGAGGCACCTAATAGGACCTTGGAAAAACGCGGGGGATCTGGAGGGCAACTGGGAACTCGGATCTGAAGCCTTGCCGGGGCCGCGCGGCTTCGGAAAAACAAATCCTCTCCCTGGGCTCTGTTTCCTAGCGCGGCCAACGCATCTGGAGCGGACTGGAGGAAATCCCCTCCTTTGGGAAATGAGAGATTCCAAGAGAAGCACGGTTTTCTCTTTCCCTTGTCCTGACTGCCAGAGTAAAAAACCTTTTAAATCCATTGCGTCTGAGCGCCTTACCTTTCTGACAGTTACAATGATCTTTGTGTCTGAACTTTGCATGTCTGCCCAGAAACCCGAACCTGTTGATGGATTTTTTTTTAATTCGTTTTCCCTTGTTACGTATCCCACATTGGCGGGCCCCCAGGATGCTCGCAGAAGCCAGTCCCCAACCCCAGCCCTTCGGCATCTTTCCCCTCCATCGCGGCTTTGCGATGAAAAGATTGGCCTGCGAACAGAGGCATGGATGACAAACATATCCTTGCCAGTGGACTCTGAGCCTGGCCATTCTGCAGGGTTCTATCAATTCAGAAATGCGACTTTCCTGGACTCCTGCGGCTCTTCCTCACCCCGCCCACATCAAGCTTTCCAAGGCTATCCCAGAGGTGAAGTTTGAGGCCCTGCCCCCACCCACCACTCACACGCACTCAAGCTCGCTAGACCGTTTGCTACAGTAGGAATTCGAGCTTGGGTCCCACTCGCCCAGGTGTGAACAATGACGGGTTAGTGGGCGGTCTAGTCTCTAAATTGACCCCTCCCAAAACTGGCCCTCTTTGGATCGGGACCTGGGCTCGCACGCTGCAGGAGCCGCAAAGGTCAACTGTTCTGGAAACCTTGAGGGTTCCAGATAGAGGAGATACGGGCGCATTTGAGAGCAAGGGCCTGCTTGGCCGGGACTGAAGCTTGAGAGTTGAACTCCAGTTCGGCTGGCAGCTCCAACTCGCTTCAGGAGCAGGAATCCAAGGGCCCATACTGCCTGCCAAGGGCCATTTCTGCCCAGATCATCCTCCTTTCCGTTGCGCTTGCTCTCTGGTACCTGTTCGCACCTGAGCTCAAGGGTAGGGAGGAGCTGGGCCTCTGGCAGTAAGCGAAGGAAGCCGTCTGCCTCCGGTTATGCTTTTAGGAACAAGTCCACTGAGGATGTTCAAGCGGTTAATGGTTGTGCTAACTCTTGTTTCTACCGAAGCGGGTTTTGTAAAGTTGACATCCTTTAAAAATAGCTTGGGCTTTCAGAAGCTCAAGGAAATGGCACCCGTAGTTGCCAGGACAGTTGTCCTCGGCCAGGACTAAGAGCCAGTTCATCTTTATGACACTCAAAAAAAGGGTAAACTGAGGACCAGCTGGCTCGGAAAAGTGATGAGTTCCAGCGTTTACCTAACACAGGGTTCTCTCTCCGTCATCCCCCAAACCCTCCAGCTAGGCTTCTTTGTGTCCAGGGTTGTAGATTTTTGGATAGAGGTGTTTCTGATTCTAGTGAGTCTGAGAACTAGAAAAGATCAGGGAGGGGCTGACGATGTACAAGGTCCATAGAAAAACTTTTTGTCTGCTCGGAAGTTGGCCAAGCAGAGGCCCACAGACTGATGTTACTGCCCCCCCAAATATGTGGATTCCCTAAAGAGCAAGAGGGCTTAGCTGGCGTTGGGAGATGTTTGCTGGAGAATGACTTCCGTCTTCTCTTAATGCAATCGGACTGCAGCCATTAGCATTGTGTCCTATCTGCAAATCAGTTTACTCGGAGGTTCCCCAAGGATAGTTTCATTAGGACCACAGGATTTTACCAACCACTGAGGTAACACACTGCTTGGGCAGCAATTATTTTGAGATGGAGGTATTTATGGGACAAGTTTATAATTCCACGTATTAAAGGGACTAACCTAACGTGTGTGTATACTGCCAATACTCAGCACCTCCCTAGAAATCAAACTTGAATTATAAAGAACTCCATTTAACATGCTTTGAAGTTGAGATTAGGAACTAGATTTAAAAATGCCTCGTCCATGCCTCTCTGTCTCTCTGCCAGCTGAACTGGCTCAAAAACTCACCCAGAGCCAGTGGGATTCCAGCCAAGTGTGGCTGCGACTAACACCATCAGGACCTCGTGGTCCTGAGGTGACTCCAACAGGTTCCATTGGGAATCCTGGACCCTCAGGACAAATGGGAGGGTTTTGTTTTCTCTCAGAGTGAGGGTAGGCAACAATTTAAGCGAACCAGTGTGTCACCTTAGCAGTAGGGGGTGGGAGGGATCCACTCCAAGTGTGGAGCTAAGATCCCACATTGAGAAGCTATCTACCGCCAGTGGCTCGGCATTAGACGGCCCCCCCGCTCAGTGCTCCTCCCCAGACCTGCTTCTGGTGGGCTAAGAAATAATTCCAGAGTGTAGCCATCTCTTGCTCACACACAATCCGCTTCTAAATTAAACAAGGCTCTGAAACAGTATCCCAAGAAGCATACGCCGGACTTTTGTTCCAAGAAGGCAGCCAGGTCCCCTGCGCCGCAGCAAAAGTCTTTGATCCCTCTCCAGCTGTGGACACCGAGTACCCAGGAGACTCGCGTTGTGCGGCAGTCTCTCCCCTTCCCCCACCTTGCAAGTCTCTGGAATACACTGTCCCTAGGCGGCCCGGCCGTCGGGTTTCCTCAAGCCTTGCCCTGAGCTCCGGGAATTACCAATTCCTCTTTCCCCAGTCCCAACCCCGACCCCGCGCCCGCCGCGGCGATCACTTACGTGGGCAAGGCCCTCAGGACACACGCGAGAGACCCAGGGCCCGGGCAGTATCTGAGCGACTGTGCTGGGCACATGGCATGGCACTCCACACCCCAAAACAGGCAGTAGGAAGGAGCAATTAAAACCACAGTGCGACACAGAAATCAGGACGAGCCGAGCGGCTCCGGGAGTTGTCTGGTGGCGGAATCATTAGCTGGCTGTTGCTACAAAGCCTCACCGTGTGGTTCGGTGATTAAGAAAAAAAAAAAAAAAAATCTTTTAAAACGTTGGCAAACCCGTTATTGGTTTGGCGTATTGGGTTTTTTTTTTCTTTTGTTTTTGTTTTTGTTCCAACCACGCTGTCTGAAATATTTCTGTCCCCAGCATTGTGCCCTTAAACCAAAGGAGGGGAATTCTGCGGGTAGCAGCTGCTGCTACAGAAGTTAAAAAAAAGAGAAACCCCCTCTACTAATATCTGTAACGACAGCACCGATGTAATTTGTTTTGAATGTTCATTTTTATTGGTGTTCCCTCTGCCAAAATGTGCTTGATTACAGAGGTTTGTCCTGTGATCATTGCACACTCCAGACAGGGGAAGGTGCAGCGATGAAGGTTCAGCTCAGGCCAGATCAAATCCCTGGCTGTTTAACGCTGAAAGGCTGCATGTTGCTATTAGTGTTAAATATATGGCTAATTATGCGTATGAAAATTAAACATCAGTGTTATGCTAATGGGGCGCCTTCAGCTGCGGATCTGAGCACTTGAGACTACCATTTAATCAAATGAATCAGTAACTAATACATCTGCACGTGTGAACTTTCACAAGATCATTTCCCCGTTCCCGTCACACCGCTAAATTATGAAAGAAATAATTATCAACACTTTCTAATTACCTAACAAAGTAATTTGGGATTCACCGTGGGGCTGGCAGGGTGGGGACCAAACATGTACTTGCAGCCAGGGTAGTGTGCATCACACCGCGAGGGGGTGGCTGAATTGGTAGTAGTGGCGATGAGTGGGGGCTCTTGTGCACTTTTTTGTACCTGGCACCCCAGAAGACAAAGGGAGCCGCGGCAGGTCTTGCCTCCACCAGCCATGCCCCCCAGGCCAGGTGGCGCGCGCTTTGGCCACTGGAGGTGAGGAAGATCCTGGATGGCAACAAGAGACCTCTACACATAGACACCAGAGCCTACCACAGGCCTGGGTTTGCTGCGGGTTTCGGTGTCCCCCAGGGACGCTTAAACTCTGGGAGTCTCGCTAGACCTCAGGAGGCCGGAAAATGACCACCTGGCGTCCGGGGCTCAAGCAGATCTGAGCCCCTGGGCCCCGTGGGCCCCCTGGGCTCCACGCTGAGCCGCGCTCTCTGGGCGAGTGAGCGCGGGGAGCTCCGCGCAGGGGGAGTGGAGAAGGGAGGGGGAGGCGGAGGAAGGCTGGGAGGGAAAGAGGATGTGTGTGCTGGGGGAGGGGGCGGTGCAGCCGCCTTTCCTGGGAGGAGAAGCGCGGGTTCCCGGCTCTCCACTCGCACTGCTTTAATCAGACCAGTGCAGCCTCGAGCTGGAGTGGCCAGCTGGGCCTGGAGCAATGCGAGCGGGCCCCAGAGAACGACGGCGGTGGCGGCGCAGCGGCCGAGTGAGTGAGTTCGCAGGGAGGGCCCCTAAGCCCCGAATCCAGGGATGTGGCAAAGTGTACCCAGGCCGGGGAGGCGCGAACGGATGCGCGCTGCGCTAGGCACACGGCTCTTGGGAGGACCTCTCTGTTGGCCGCCTCGGGCGCCCCCCAGTGTGCGACTCCGAGCTCCAGAGGCCGAGGTCAGCCTCCTCCCGAGCCGCCCTAGCTCTGCGCCGGACTGAGTGGCAGCGACGAGAAGCGGCCCCGGGTGTCCGGCGTTAGGGACTGCTGAAGGGTGGGGACAGTGGCAGGTGGGCGGCGGGGACGAGCCGCTGGTTGGTTCCTGGGGAGGAAAGCGCGCGAGGGAGGCGGGAGGCCGACGGGCCGCGGGCCGCAGCGGGCCGCAGCGGTCCCGGCGCAGACGCCGCAGCCCATTGTGCTTCCTGCCCGGCGCGCTCTGTTGCAGAGGAGCCCGGGCCGGGAAGTGTGGATGCGTCTCTCCCGAGGCCGGGCCGCCTCGCCCGCTCTAGTCCAGCGGAGCCCGAGCGCCTCGGACCAATCCCCAGTGATTATGCAAGACAGCGGACCAATCAGCTCCGCGAGCTCATGAATATTTATGACCTTGGCTGAGTCAAAGCTTTGAACCGAGTTTGGGGAGCTCAGCAGCATCATGCTTAGACTTTTCAAAGAGACAAACTCCATTTTCTTATGAATGGAAAGTGAAAACCCCTGTTCCGCTTAAATTGGGTTCCTTCCTGTCCTGAGAAACATAGAGACCCCCAAAAGGGAAGCAGAGGAGAGAAAGTCCCACACCCAGACCCCGCGAGAAGAGATGACCATGACCACCATGCCAGAAAGTCTCAACAGCCCCGTGTCGGGCAAGGCGGTGTTTATGGAGTTTGGGCCGCCCAACCAGCAAATGTCTCCTTCTCCCATGTCCCACGGGCACTACTCCATGCACTGTTTACACTCGGCGGGCCATTCGCAGCCCGACGGCGCCTACAGCTCAGCCTCGTCCTTCTCCCGACCGCTGGGCTACCCCTACGTCAACTCGGTCAGCAGCCACGCATCCAGCCCCTACATCAGTTCGGTGCAGTCCTACCCCGGCAGCGCCAGCCTCGCCCAGAGCCGCCTGGAGGACCCAGGTACGTGCGCTTGCCAGGGAGAGGGAGAGGAGGAGGTACAAGGGAGAGAGGGAAAGAAAGAGCGGGGGAGAAGAAGAGAGGGAGAGAGAGAGAGAAAGAGAAGAGAGGAGAGAGAAGTGAGGTGGGGGTGGGGAGGGCGCGGGAGCAGTAGAGGTTTCGAATATCAATCTATAGATCCTTGTCACAGCAAATAAATTTTTTTAAAAATCCACCCAATTTGCAACTATCCAGCAAAGGATAAATCCCAGAGCGCCTCCTGGCACTGACTGGGCCTCTGGGCGGCTCGGTGTGCAGAGCACACAATGCCCCGCTGGAAAACAGAAACCCACATGTGCACGTATTAGTGTCGGTAATTATTTATTGCGTAGCGCTATAAACAATGTATGCAATTAAGGGTAATTAAACCTCAACTACCGCCTGCAAAAATAGCTAACTTTCCCTGCAAAGGCAGGAGCTGCGCTCCTGGGAACGGCTCTATCCCGCCTACAGCGGCCAGGGACAGGCCCTCGGATTTTGAGGGACCCTTCACTGGCTTTCAGAGTTTCTTGAACGTTCTCTCCCTGGTCCTGCCTCTGCCACCCTTCGGTAGTCACTCGCTCTCGGCTGTCCGCACTAAAAGCGGCCCCTCGTATTAACAACGGCCCCTGCTTCTGCTGTCCCTCCAGGGGCGGACTCGGAGAAGAGCACGGTGGTGGAAGGCGGTGAAGTGCGCTTTAATGGCAAGGGGAAAAAGATCCGCAAACCCAGGACGATTTATTCCAGTTTGCAGTTGCAGGCTTTGAACCGGAGGTTCCAGCAAACTCAGTACCTAGCTCTGCCGGAGAGGGCGGAGCTCGCTGCCTCTTTGGGACTCACACAGACTCAGGTACCTCGCAGCTGCCGCTCCTCTCCGCCACGCAGGCCTTCCGCGGCCGGCCTGCTCCCGGGTCTTCATTTCTGGCTCTCTGGGCCTCAGGGTTGGGGTGTCACTGTGTGTGTGTTTGTGTCCACCCCAGCTCTCAGTGTGTCTCCTTCCTCCCTCATTCCGTCTGCCCTAGCTCTGTTGCAGCTCTCGGTATCCCGAGCTGCCTGCCGCCCGGCCCTCCGTCCCAGGACAATCTGATTAGGGCGCAGGAAGGATTTCCCTGGACGTTTTGTTTGGGAACTCTGAGGTCACACGTGCCTGAACAACGGGAACAATAGACTTGGGACTTAATCCTTCCTTTGCCTTTAAATTGTGTGACTAATCACTAGGGGCCTGGGTCCGAGCCTCTGTTGCCCTCCTCCTCTTCCTCCTTCTCACCGGTTGGGGGTGGGGGAGATTCTTTCCTCCGCCCTCTCACCTCCAAGTCCCAGACCTTAGAGGGGAAACCGGATCTTCCTTCCTGGGTTTCTCTAAGACTACGGGGAGCCCTTGAGCGTTCTGGTGGCCGGCGTGGGTTTCCGAAGTCCGGTCCGGGATTTGGAGCAGAGCTGGAGAAAGCAAACAGACCCTAGGGCAAGAATGGTTTTGAATCCAAAGAAAAGTTCCACAAACCTGGAGGCCTCCTTAGTCCGTTCCAACTCCAGGGCAGAAAGGATGGCGCATAGAAAAGTTGGGTCGCGTTGCAAATAAATTTCCTCCACTCCTTCCTAGGTTTTCGATTCTTTTATTGATGTTGATATTGGAATTGCTGGCTCGGTGTTGTGCAGGCGCTGTGTCTTCCGCAGACGGTAGCCACGGTCGGACTGAGTCCCTGGCAGGCTAAGGCCTGGATCCCCCGTTCACCCCTCACCACAACTCCTCCCTGGCTCTCTGAGAGCTGCCCCTGTGGGCTGGCGGCGGCGGGGGGTTGTGAGTCCTTCGAGCCTTTGGCTCCTATGGGGGAAGGGAGCAAGGAGGGATGTCTCTGCTTCTCTGGCAGGGAGATGCCAGCTGGCGCAAGGTTGGGAGGTCCTATCTCTGGTGTCCAGCTGTCCTTTTTTCCCCCCTCTGTGACCTAGGTAGGCTCAGTGGTCCCAGCCTGAGTCACGTTGTTGTCCACTCTTGCAGGTCAAGATCTGGTTCCAAAACAAGCGCTCCAAGTTCAAGAAGCTGATGAAGCAGGGTGGAGCGGCTCTGGAGGGTAGTGCATTGGCCAACGGCCGGGCCCTGTCTGCTGGCTCCCCACCCGTGCCGCCCGGCTGGAACCCTAACTCGTCATCCGGGAAGGGCTCAGGCGGAAACTCGGGCTCCTATATCCCCAGCTACACATCGTGGTACCCTTCAGCTCACCAAGAAGCTATGCAGCAACCCCAACTTATGTGAGGTTGCCCGCCCGCCTTCTTCTTGTCTCCCCCAGCCCAGGTCCCTCCCGCCTCCAGGTCCATCCACCCCGTCCGGAAAAGAAGGACCCAGAGGGGAAAAAGAAGGAACAGTGGAGGCAGGATACCTTCCATCTCCTCGGAGCCCCGCGAGGTCCGGCCCAGCAACTTCCCGGCGCCCGCGCTCTAGCCTGAACCCTGGCCTGGGCCAAGCAGTAGCAGCAGAGAGTGGCCTCGGAGGGAAGGCGCTGCCACCTGAGACAAGCCCAAGAGCAAGACAAACCCGCTCCACCCGACCTGCCGACCTTCAGCTTTGTGGGACTATCAGGAAAACAAAAACAAAACAAACACAAAATGTAGAAAAAGCAAAAGCTCTGTTTTGTCCTGTCAGTCTCCTGTCTCCTTTTGCTGTCTGTGCGCTGATAAAATTAAGGTCCTCATCCGTCCGCTGTCCTCATTCGGCGGTCTCTGCAAAAAGCCACCAGGTCTGAGCGGCCCGGTTACTGCCCGGCTGACCATCTCCGGATCCTGGGACGTTCTGCCTGACCATCTGTGTAGCTGGTTTGGGAATCTGGGGACACTGGAGGGGAGGGGGTTTTATTTATTGAGAAATGGACTTCGCCTGAGGCTGTTTGGCAATTCGAGGTTCTGCTAGGCGCAAGGAACTCACTGTTTACTTTAAACGCACGGGGAGAAACGAATAAGGAGGACGCGGTGATTTTTAATTTATACAGTAACTTTTGTAATTCTCTGGTATGGAGAGTTTGGAGCCGGATGATTTGCATTTTTTACATGTCCCACATTATTTAATAAATAACTTTTAAAAGAAAAGAAAGACAAATGAAGCCAACATGATTTTCTCCTCTCGGGAGGAACTCTTGGTTGCTTTGCCTGGACAAGAAGGAAAATACTGATTTCCTCCTTGAATAGAAGGAAGGAGCAAGAACGAATGGGGAGTAGAGGAAAAACAGGCAGGCGAGAACAAGTACCCTAATTCCAGTGGGCTTTAAAATACAGCAAAAGCAGCTTTACAACAATCCCTAGAGGCTCGACCACAGAATAAAGCCAGTCACCACCCTGAATGCACAGTCTCCAGTGCAGGATCTAATCACTGTACATATTATTGTTATTATTATTGTTCTGTAAACATGTTGCACAAGCTTAGCCTTTTTGCGTTCTGTTGTGTGTGGCTGTAAAACCCCATGCTTTGTGAAATGAGAATCTTGACATTTTACTTGTGAAATTTGGAAAATGTGATCAATTGAAATCAACTGTGTTTTGTGTTCTCTATGTCAAAGTTTAGTTTTATATTGAGAATGTTAACTTATTGCTTTGTATCTTGGGAAAAAAACTTTGTAAATAAGTTATACAGTTTCTTTGAGACAGTAAAATTATGATTTCGAGAAAGAACTGCTCTCTCTTGTGCTGTGTGAGGGGGTGTGTGGGGGGCAGGCAGGCCAGGTTCCCGACTCTGGAGACAGGTAGTACAGGGTCAGCAACTTATCAGTGACAGAATGGGGGACCCAGTACCCCAGAAACACCAGGATATCATCAGAGGCCTGTGGGGTATCCTACTGAACCGTTTCTTCTTGCCTTGCTCTCTTGACCGCCAAGGTATCTGATTCCTACCTAAACCGGAGGGGTAAGGAGAGGGTGCCTGGTAGGATTCCGGGGGAAGGGGACTCAGGAACAGGTGCATCAGGGCAGAGCTGACTCTGAGGAACCAAAAGGATGTTGAAGACTGGCTGAAAAGAGATGAAGTCAAAATTCAAAGTCAGCCGGCCTGAACAATTTTTTTTTCCCACACCCAGCCACTTCTTGGGAGGCCGGGAGGTTGGGAGGCTGAGAGGCCTGGAAGCAGAGACACTGCTTTGCCTCTAGCCTTCCTCCGGATCTGGCCTCCTGGCCTTAGCTTGCCCAGAGGCGCTGGATTCCCTCGCGGAAAAGAGCAGTCAGACGCCAGGCAGGGGCCGGAAAGACACGTCTGTCCGTCAGACTGCCCCGCTATCAATCAGTGCGCTCCAGGGGACAGGGCACAGTCCCAGAGAGCCACCCTGGCAGCTCTACAGTGAGACAGGTTCCTGTCTAATGATCTGGGGCCTTTCTTTGAACCTCACAGAAATGGAGGTGCTAAGGGAAGGGTGGCTGACCCTTTGGAACCCCAAAATCTGACCAAAGTCAAGCACACCTCTCCCACCTCATTCCAGTCTGAAAGTCCCAAGGCCAGACTCCTATGGGGGCACCTCTAGTGAAGCGCTCGCTCAGATTAGTTCCCTCCAGAGGTGCACGGGCTCCAAGGGACTAGAACCAGATTGCCTCTCTTCTCGTGGCTCTGCGTCTTAGCCCAACCTCAACCCCAGACCCCGCAGCTGAGCAGAGGCAGCCCGGGAGAGCTGCGAGCCCAGACCCACTACCAGGCGCGATTCCTGCTTCTCCCGCACCCGCCTTCCAGCGCTGTTGCCCACGGAAGCTGGCCCTCCACCTTTGGGGGGCCCTTTCAGGCGCGCGGTGGGGAGCAGAGCCCGGAAGGCAATGATCTGTGTTGTGACAAGCACCCATTTTTCAATTGGTGCTGGTGAAAGATCAGATGCGCCGGGCTCTTCCGACGCCCTTTGGGAAGGGGAGGAGGAAGTGGTGGGGCTGCTGGAGGTGGGGGGAGGCGGTGTGATGGCAGCAGGGAAAGTAGTGGGGTGGGGGATGACTCCAGGGACCTCCAAGCCCCTTCCAGGCCTGAGATTGAGACTTCTCTCTCCGCAGCACCTAGAAGCACCAGCGCTAATGGGAGAGATCAGATCTCAGAGACCAGGACGTGGGCAGCCAGATGGGCCTCAAAGCTGAGGGAAGGAACCAATTTCCGCGCTCCGGTGCGGGGTAGGGGGTCTTCCTAGGTTCAGTTTCCCCTGGGAGATGTGACTTTGCTAGTGCGGAGGTTTCTGTCCCGAATCTGACTTGGGTCCCCCAGACGATAGCTAGGGCCCAACGCCTAAAGCTACAGACAAAATCTGTTTGGTCAAGCGGATTTGAATACTTTGAGGCATTAGCTTATACTAATTTAATAATCTCTTGCTAACAGTTCAAATAGAGAAATTATTAGTTTTAGCTCAACGAAAACAGTCTTTAGTTAGGCTCTATTATAATTATAAGCGGTTGTACTTTTTTAAAATGTTAATCTCAATATAGGCCTAATTAATGCTGCCTTGTTACTGACAAGTAGTTCATCAAATATCTGATTCAAAGATTTTCATAATGAGTATATTAATTAAACTATGAATAATCTAAAGGTGGTTATATTTAAACAATACCTCATTATAATGATTAAATACTGATTTCGAATATTATGTCTTAACAATTGTCACTTAGAAAACACAACCTTTCCTTATGTATGAGTCTGTAATGGCAAAATGCAATTTTGGGATTTTTTTCCCTTGTTCAAAAAATGTGAACCTCATTTTAAAACACTTCTGAAATAGGTTGCACACAGCTTAATGATTATCAAAATGACTCTTTTCTGCAAAAAAAGACCCCAAAGTGCGCGTACAGCTGCAAACCCAAGAGGGTCAGCATCATTTCACTGTATTCTCTTCTTGATTACAAGCCGGGCCCATCAAACACAACATAATTACAGTAATTTCAGGTTTATTTATTCTAATGCAGTTTCCCCATCTCTCTGGTAATTATGAGCAATTTTTTCGCCCAGGGAATCTTTTTG
>NW_022436968.1:22370238-22582738 GCF_009761245.1 Sapajus apella | reverse complement strand
GAGAAAGGCTTGCCAACGCGTCGCCCCCGGCGGGGCTGGAGCCGGCCCCAGCCTCCAGGAGCCAGGCTTTGTTTCCTCCCTCGTCCACCCCTCCCCCTTTCCGCCCCCTCACTTCTGGGACCTCAGCGCGTCCTTGCGATCCCTTCTCTTAGCCCTTCTCCTCCACTGCGGAAATACCCTCTTCCTCTGGTCCCAGCACCCTCCTGCTCTAGGCTTCGCAGGCTCCCTGGGAAAAGGCGCACGGTGGCCCAGCCAGACCCCGCCGTCACTGGGTGCCAGGTTAGGTGACTCCGGCGAGTCTGTGGGGCCTTAGCCCACCCCGGAGCTGGGGGCGCCCGCCCTCCCGACTCCCAGGCTTGGCTCATGCCAAGGCCTGTTGCGTGATTCCAACTTGGGCTGACATTCCCTGCCCCGGGCGCTCCAGAGTAGGCCTCTTAATCATCTTGTCTGCCGCAGATCCTCGACACCAGCCAATTTACTGCCCCGTCTCTCCCCGCTGGTTTCGGGAGGAGGGAGGGGAGTGCGCGCAAAGGAGGGGAGGGCACAGTCAGCCTCAGGAGGAAGGCTGGCACCAGTTACTGGCACTCAAAAAACCCCACAGAATTTGGAGATGGGTTGGGGGTGCTGGACAGGGATGGGCGTCTGCCAGGCAGCGGTTGCTTAGGGAAACCCGGGATCGTAGGTCAATGGGCTTCAACCCAGGCCTTCCTAGCCTGAGAAAACAATGCAAAAATGCAATGGGACACTGGATTGTGTAGGCTCCCTGCTTTTTCCAAAGCCGCAACTCTTGTAAACCAGACTCAGAGCAGGCCCCAAAACAATCTGCCCGGAAAAGTCAGGATTCCCCTCAGGATGATGCTACTGAGCCCAGACAGTCACCTCAACCCCGTGTCTGGCTTTGGCAGATAAGTTGAAAACACACAACACAGATGGCCTCATCCTAGAGGAGAGGAAGCCTGGACCTGGCATGCGAGGCTCTGTGGCTGGTGCCCAGGCCTCTGGAGTAGAGGAGAGCCCCTTCAGAGGGCATGGCTGAGATTCAAACCCCAGGTAGGAAGGCGCTCTCCCAGCCCCAGGAAGCTGCTCTTCCCACAAGGTGAAGTTGGAAAGCCTCTGGGTAACTGGGTTTCACACCCCTCTCTGGGGGCACTGTATTAAATTTAGTCAGTTGTTACCATGTGCCAGGCACTGTTACATTGCTGTCTTATTAAATGCTCACAACTCCAAGCTATAGCTGTTAATATTTCTCCTTTCTTACAGATCTGCAAACTGTAACACTGGGTGGTTAAATGGGTTGTCCAAGGTCACACAATCAGTGATGAAGCCAGGAAGCTTCCAACTGTGCGGCCTCGGGCTTTCAGGAAAGCAACTTTTAGTTCAGGCCTTCATTAACCCCTGGCCTTTGTAGGGAATGCCAGAAAGAAAGGTCATCTCCAAAGTTGGAAGCCGGTTGTGTGGGCCCAAGGTAGAAAGCAGAGCCCAACGGTATGTGGACCTTTCCCCCCAAGAGTATGAAGTGGCAAGATGCCACTCTCATACCAGTGTATTTAAGTCTGTGAGTGTGTATACATGAGTGTGCATATGTGACTTTGTCTATCAGTGTGTAAGCGTGTGAATGCGAGTGTGCATGAGTTCGTGTGTCAGAGTTATAAATGTGTGAAGCAGTATGAGTGTGTGATGTTACGGTGTTGGAATGTATGTCATTGTGCGTGCACCTGAGAATATTTAAGCAGGAGTGTGAATGTGAGAGTGTATATGAGTATGTGTGGGTGAGTGTGTGCTAGTATAGACTGGGCCTCTGACAGTGTGCTCAGTGTGATTGTGTGTGTGCACGCGCGCTAGCATAGTCCCGTGCGTTGGGGTCGCCTTGCATTCCAGAGCAGCCAACCGTGACTCACAGAGTTCTCAGTTCAGTCCCGAAGTGAAGCGGGACAAACGGCCGGGAGAGTTCAATGTAGGGGTCCGACCCTCAGGCTGCTGCAGAGCTCAGGTCCCTGACGCGAGGTCCCCCGTGGCCGCTCGGATGCAGGGCCTGGCCATTGTGGCGGGCGCGGGGGCGGTGGCGCCGGCGCCGGAGGGTCGGGGCTGGTGGAGGCTAGAGCCGCTCGGAGCTGAGTGAGTCACCGCGTCTCGGGCCAGCGAACCCCTCGCGGGGACTCGGAAGGGGGCAGGGCGTGAAACCCGGGTGCAGCTCCACGCCCAGTGCTCCTGTCCTCGCGTTGTCACAGCCTCGGAAAGATGTAAATGTCGCTTTCGGCCGACTGGCTTCCAGGCCTGGGCAGCGGCTCGAGCTCTGAGCACGTGACTGACCGGACCCTGGCACCAAGGAAAAAGCGCACACATCCAATGAAAACAATAATTTATTTAAATAATCTCTTCATATTGTAAAATCAACATTGAGTATGTTGTTTTCATAATAAATAACCCCAAAATACCTTTCAACAACAAAGACTTTAGGATACGACAAAACAAATCCAAATCAGTAGCTTAATTTAACTGAAGTGTTTTTAAAGGAAAAAATTAAAAGGAGGGTTTGCTGAGGTCACTGCTAAACTGCAGTTTTCACAACTGGGAGTTTACAAAAAAGTCTGAAAAGATGAGTATTTTTATACAAATAAATCAGTGGGTAAATCTGCACAGACACCTTTATTTACAAACTCTGTGTCCAAGTCCAGGCTAATAATCCTGAATACGTTTTAAAAAAGATAATTTAAACACATTTTTTTTGCAGTGTTCACATATTAAAAAATCATTTTTTTCAACATCAAAATGAGGTCATCCGCAAAGGCACCTAAACTTTTAAAAAAATAAAAATAAAAAAATTCCACTGGTGATGGATGAGGAGAGAGCTGAGGGAGCATTCCTGGGGGAACGCGGTCGGGGAAGAGAAGGGATGGGGGGCTCCGAGGGCTGGGAACTGCAGGGAGGAAAGAAGCTGCGGGCCGCTGGGTCAAGGGGCCGTGTGGGGGAGGGCGGGCAGGCAGGACCCGGAGGTCAGTAACTGCAGCGTCCGAGCCGAGCCCGGGGGCGGGTGAGGAGAAAGGGGCCTCTTAGCGCTCAGGAAGCCTGGCGGGCGGGGGAGGCGCCCCTCTCAGACCCAGCTCTCAGTCCCTTGCGAGGAAAGCGCCGGACAGGCTCACCCGGCGGGAAGGGAAGGCAAGTCTGAAGCGGGGCTCGAAGCAGCCGAGACCCGGGGCTTAGGTCAGAAATTTGGCCTTTTAGGGAGGCCTTCGCCAAGCTGCTGTGCTGTTCCTCCCAGAGAGGGGCCCGCTTGGTGGCTCCGGAAGTGAGCAGGGCCTGGGGCGAGCCACTGCAGGTCGCAGCCTCCAGAAGAGGAGGGTGGCGACAGCCGGCCGGGAGGAGGGAACCCCGGCTCGCGGTGAGCACTGAGAATAACTGGTCTCTGCTCCCAGTCTCTGGCGCGTTCTCCTTGGGGTTAGAAAATCGTCCCTGCGCTCACCGGGGCGCCCCCGCCGCCATGATGGTGGTGGTGGTGATGGGGCTGCGGGGTCTGAGTGGGGTGCAGCAGCGGCGCGGTGGCCTGCAGGTGTGAGGCGGAGCCCGAGGCCTGGTGATACCACGGGTAGTTGCCCAGAAAAGCCGAGGCCGCGCTGCTCGGGCTGGAGCCCGAGCTGCCGGCTCCGCTGCCGCCACTGCCTGGACCTCCGCCACTCGCCATCCGCTGCGGCGCACCAAAGTCCCAGGAGGCCGGCGCCGAGACGGGCGGCGAAGCACAAGGTGGGGAAGCGCTGGCCCCAGGGTGCTGCTCCGACGGGATCTCGCCGCTTTTCCACATCTTCTTGAACTTGGACCGGCGGTTCTGGAACCAGATTTTGACCTTTGAGAAAAAAAGACCCGAGCATTAATGGAGGAACCTAGTCTGGGGGCAGTAGGGGTGAGAAGAGGAGAAAAAAGCTAGCACCCGCCTGCAGCCCACTCAGACCCCGCAGCCCCATCACCACCACCACCATCACGGCGGCGGGGGCGCCCCGGTGAGCGCAGGGACGATTTTCTAACCCCAAGGAGAAAAACCGCCGGCTAGAGATGGGCAGAGGGCGCCCCGGGCGGAGAAGCGGATCCCGGGCTGGCGGCGGCCTCGGAGGCTCTGCCGGTTCCTGCTCCCTGGGGAGGAATCTCCAAAAGGCCAGGACGGCTGTCGTGCACTGTGATGATGGTGACACCGGGAGGGTCAGGAGAGCGTTATTTTACCCGCTTAATCAGTAGCGAGAGGTAAGGGATTTCTCTCCACCCGGTCCCTTTCCTTCCCTCCCACGAGGCGGCCCCTCGGGGTTTCCAGTCTTGGGCCTAGAAGCTTAGGCCGCCTGAGACGCTGTCCTGGAAATCCTTAAAACTACTTAAAATGAACTTTAAAAAGTATTGTTCCGAACCCGCCTGCTTCCCAGCCTTGTCAGGCCCGCGCTTTCACCGCCCCCGCAGGCCGCAAGCCCCACCTGAGTCTGAGTGAGGCCCAGGGACGCCGCCAGCTCGGCTCGCTCCGGCAAGGCCAGGTATTGAGTCTTTTGGAAACGCCGCTGAAGAGCTGCCAGCTGGAAACTGGAGTAGATGGTGCGGGGTTTCCGGACTTTCTTTGGCTTCCCGTTCACTATCCGGATTTCAGGCTCGAGGTCCTCCTTCTCTGCAACCATACCAGACTATGAGAACCGCGCAACCTAGGGGTCCTCGAGTTCCCGCCCTCTTGGAGGGCTTGGCGGGGGACACGGCCTGAGACACGAGGCGGGTGCACGGAGCTGTGGCGCCACGGCAGGCGCAACTTCGCTGCGCGCGGACTGGAGCCACCACGGACCCCGGGAGCTGAACCCTTCAGGGAAGGGGGAGACAAGCACACACCCAAGAGAAGCAGGTGGCAGGGAGAAGCCCTTGAGAGGCAGGCAGAGCACGCCCACTTGGCCCTTGAGGCCACCAGGTCTCACCAACCGAGAGTGGGACGTAACCGAAGACCTGCGACAGATTGGAGGCTGGGAAGGGTAAAGGGCACGAACGGGTGGTGAGCAGGCAGCGTGAAAATCCAGGGCTTCCGACGGCCTCCCGCCCCAAACACGTTTACCCATCTATCCCATTAACTAGCCCGACTCGACACTCTCGATGCCAGCGTGATGCATACCAGGCTCATTGTTGGCTGGGGACGAACTGGTTCCATAGGGAGCGTAGGAGGTGTAGGCGGCGGTGTAGCCCAGGTCGTAGCTGCTCTTGGCGGAGTAAGGGACGTTGTTGAGGCCGCTGGCTTGGTACTGGTAAGAGCCCATGTGCGCGTAGGGCGAGCCCCCACCGCCGCCACCGCCCACTGGGTGCTGCTGGTTGGTGTAGTAGCTGCTGTCCGTGGCGGTGGACACCGGAAGGGTGGGCGACTCCTGGGGCTTGTGGAGGCTGCTGCTG
The DNA here is from genome assembly GCF_009761245.1 of Sapajus apella. Classification (NCBI taxonomy): domain Eukaryota; kingdom Metazoa; phylum Chordata; class Mammalia; order Primates; family Cebidae; genus Sapajus; species Sapajus apella. The sequence continues at coordinate 22,577,344 of NW_022436968.1, read as the reverse complement.
CTGCTGTTGTTGCCACCCGGGCCGGCACCGCCGCCGCTCGGGGGCTGCTGGTGCTGGTGGTAGGTGCTGGAGGCGGCGATCTGGGTCGAGTGCATATCAGCCACCAGACTGTCAAAGACTCCAGTCATCCTGGCCCGGGACGGGAAAGAGCAGGGGTGGCGGGTGCACGGGGGAAGCCAGGCGCCTCCTCTGTCTCTTCTGGTCCCCTCCAGCAGCCAATGTAATTACGGGGGTGTTGGTGGGGGAAACAAGAAATGAGGCAACCGTCTAGGCGCCTCCTCCTCCGGGGGAGGCGATCACCGTGCACTGCTCGGGACAGCTGCCGCTGGTCGCATCCTTTTTCGGCCTCTGGGCCCTCTCAGCTCCTTGCCCAGCTCGAGCGCGGGCTCGGATGGGGGGCGGGCAACGGAGGGGGTAGGGGTGGCGGGGCCGGGTCTGGGCTCTGGGAGGCGGGAGCAGGTGAGCGGCCCTGAGCGGCTTTACGATTGTCTGCCAGGCGGGCTCCTGCAGTGTGGGCATTTAACACTTGTCACGTGAGCGCAGTCGACGTCACCTAGCAACAGCCAATCAGAAGCAAACGGCCGCGGAGCTCGGGGAACGCCCGACCAGGGGGCGGGCGCACTCGGCAGGCGCTGTGGCTGCGGCTGCTGCGGCGGCGGCCCTGGGTGCAAACATCCTGCTGCGAATGTGAGCAGCGAGGCGAGGGACCGAGGTAGCGGGGAGTCAGCGTGGCCTGCAGCAGGAAGACAGAAGGCCCAGACAGACTGGCGTTTTGCCTCGGAGGAAGAAGTGGGGTCCTCCATCCCATTGGGTGTGCAAGTGTCAGTTCCAGTGATTCGTTCTTCCTGTCGGAGGTCAGTTTTCGAACACATTAAAGTACAGCGGTGGCGAGAGTCCAGCCAACTGTATCTCCACTTTTCCTCGAAGTGTCTGGCACTTACTCTTTTTAGCCACTAGGCACTTGACATAGTCAATTGATTTAATTATCCACAAACCACATGTAATGCCCGCTTCCTAACCAATCCACAGGGATATTAGGACAATTAATTAGATAATATTTAAACGGGGTTTCCTTGTTGCTTGAAAGGCAAGCCGTATAAACTTAAAAGCATTATTGCTAATAGCATGTGTGAAACCACTTTCCCTGGTTACTTCCCGACACGCGAGGCTCTGAGTAATTATATATGTATGTTTGACGGGTAAGTGACACCCTAAAAGCTATCCCGAGGACTGCCTCCTTCGGGTGAAAAGGTTCACCAGTTGGCCTTGAAAATGCGTTCGATGCTCTTGCGAAAAAGGAAATAGGATAATAGGTGAGATTATAGATTTATCAAGTCTAGAGACTAGATTTATCACTTCTCTGTAAACTTACAACAAATACAAAAAGTTTTATCTGGTTTAATTTAACCCAGTTCTACACTTTTGCACTTTAGGACCCTGTTCTACCCTATCGCAATTTTTTCTTCTTCTTTTCCTGTTTTTTTTGAAAAATCGGAAATGGCGACTTCCTCTGTCTCTCTATAACCCTGTTGTTGGAAACCTTGGCCCGACGCTGATGTACCCACGACCTGCTGGACTCCAAAGTCCGAAGTTCCAGCGGCAGCACTTGCTTTGTGGCGCCACCTGGTGGGCAGTGTGCGAGGTTGCTGCGAGCGGGGTAGACGGTGTAATCACGCCCAGGCGCCAGCCTCTGAAACCCCCCAAATGAACAAAATAGTAATTAAAAGCCACAAAATTGTGCTAGTGCGCACCATCTGAAGCATCCTTTCCTAAAGACATAACATATCGCTGAAAGAACTTGTTACAACAACTGTCTGATAGAAAACAAGTTGATGCCTTCAAAAATATGATCTTCGGTCTTCTTCCCCAGAAAAAGCAAGTGTGTAATTAAAACTCCAGCATTCACACAGAGAAATAATGAGATAGGTAATGCGCCTTCAAGTCTACCTGGATTTAGTTCCCAGCCTTTTTTTCCTTGGTTAAGGAAGGCCCCTAGATGGAAAGAGCCAGCTTATGAGAAACAGTTGGAGGTGGAGCTCACCCCCTACCTAACTGCATTGCTTTATGCGGCTCTCTGCCTACTTTGTGGGCCTCAGCTGCAAAACTAACCTCCCCGATATTGAAACGTGATTGCCTTTTGGCATCTTGACTTCAAATTCCAACTCTGTCATCACAGTGATAGGTGCTTTGACATAATATAGACCATAATTTTCCTGAAAAAAAAACAATTTAAAAAACCCAACCACCTGCTGGGCACGGTGGCTCACGCCTGTAATCCCAGCACTTTGGGAGGCTGAGGCGGGCAGATCAGCTGAGGTTAGGAATTACCAGCCTGGCCAATATGATGAAACCCCACCTGTACTAAAAATACAAAAATTACCCAGGCATGCTGGTGGGCGCCTGTAATCCCAGCTACTTAGGAAGCTGAGGCAGGAGAATTGCTTGAGCCCGGGAGGCAGAGGTTGCAGTGAGCCGAAATCATGCCATTGCACTTCAGCCTGGGTGACAGAGCGACTCTGCCTCACAAGAAAAAAAAAAAAAAGCCAACCACCGTGACTTCTCTCTGTTCTTTGTTCCTACCCCAAATATGTCCTCCAGGCTTTTTCATGGTGGCAAATTTGTTGTATTTTATTTCTTCAGTAACCTCCATTAATTAACAGTCCAAAGTGTAGATCAGCTGGGATCTGGAAAATAGTTTCTTTTTGGAAGGAAATGACTGGAGCCCCCCTTTATCTGGAAAACAAGAGATTGTCTACATGAGGGGAAGAAAGGGAAGAAGAGGCCAGAGGCAATGAGCAAGTGGAGGAGAGTGTGAGGGAGAGGGAGGGAGGCAGACCCCACAACTGCATTTGGAGAATCAAGCAGAGACTTGAGGCATTAGTTCCTTTTTTTTTTTTTTTTTTTCCTTTTTGAGTCGGAGTTTTGCTCTTGTTACCCAGGCTGGAGTGCAATGGCGGATCTCAGCTCACCACAACCTCCGCCTCCTGGGCTCAGGCAATTCTCCTGCCTCAGCCTCCTGAGTAGCTGGGATTACAGGCACGCACCACCATGCCCAGCTAATTTTTGTATTTTTAGTAGAGACGGGGTTTCACCATGTTGACCAGGATGGTCTCGATCTCTTGACCTCATGATCCACCCGCCTCAGCCTCCCAAAGTGCTGGGATTACAAGCGTGAGCCACCGCGCCCGGCCTAGGCATTAGTTCTGATAATTTGAACACAAATCTGGCTTTAGCCAAATTATCTGATTACTGCATCACAATGTCCAAACGATTTCCTTACTTTGGCCTAAAGTCAGGGAAGCAGTGGCAAAGGGAATTGACAGTTTTGTTTACAGTTCAGAGTGATGCCAATCTCCTTAGTGATTAGAAGGAGTTCGGGGAACACTGGTGCTTGAGGGTGGCCATCTGCCTCCTCAGCACCAGGGCACCTTCTTTCCCTTCTTGGATTTAGGATTTCTCTGATTTGGCCATTTTTTTGGTCCGAAGGAACCCAGAGAAGGGTGGGAGTTGGGGGGGGGAAATAAGGGGAGCCAGAAGTTTCTGCTCTGGCCTCGCGCGTTACATTCCCATCGCTGAGACCCTCTCCTGCTTTGGTTCGCATGTCCCAGGCTGTCGCCGCACCGCAGCGTCTCCCTTCGCGGGAGCCAGGCGGGAGTGGAATCATTATTCCCATTTTATAGATAAATACTGAGGATCGAGAACGGAAACGACTTCGAGTTGGGTGCCCCTTCCCCCTTGCCAGGCAGCAGCCTTTCTCTGCTGCCGTAGCACAAATCACAAGGGTATTTACGGTAAGCCTCGGTTGAACAGCTCCAGGTCTCCAGAAGACCGCGAGCTGGAGAGGACAGGTCTGCCCTTTGCTCTCAGCTCCTTGTCTCACTGCTAGCCTGGGGCAGGATTCCAGCCTGTCTGGGCGCTTTGCCTCTGCAGGGCTATTGGGCGTCCTCCGCTGCACAGAAAGCCAGCCTAGTGGGGTATTGTTAGGGAGAAGATGCCTCCTGCCGGCAGGGAGCGGGGATGGGCGCCCGGGTGCCCTCCGTGCGTGGCGGTGCCAGGCCCATTCTCATTCTCTTTCCTCACTCTGGGGCGCGGCACGCGCTGCTGCTCCTGCCCCTCATGGTCTGGCCGAGGGTCCGGGAGACTCAGGTTTCCCGGCCGCTGGTCCAGGAAGCAAGGCCAGTTTCGGTACCTTTGTGTTTTCGTCCCCAAAGTAGTAGCTCTAGGAACCTGCACTTTCGAATCCCTTTGGGGTTTGTCCTAAAACTCAAAGACATTGGAAGAGGGTGGGGATTTGGTAATGAGAATCTCCCAGCTCTGCCTTTGCGACCAACCCGGCAGTGCTTTTGTTCTTACTTCGTTGGCCAATTGCAGCTTCTTGGGACAACTCTGGCCGGATCCTTAGGCATCGCTGGTGTCCTTAACCTGGTTTTCCCTGCAGCTCCTAAGGCAACCTCGACCGACTCCCGGAGCCATCAGCTCTCCTCCGCCCCTTGAGCCGGTAGGCAGAGGGGACCCCTGATTCAGGATCTGCGTCCTGGGATTTCATATTTTTTCTTTTCCTGTATGGACCCGGCGAGAGGACACAATGGAATCACTCTTCCGGAGCTAAGACTCGACCTGTGCAGGGAATGGGTGGGACCTCTGGTCTCCACCGCCACGGCAGTCCCCTAGCTCAGAGGTTGTCTCGGGTTTCCACCATTAAGAAAAAATTATTATTACTTTTTATTAAGAGAGTTTCACTCTCAGGCTGGAGTGCAGTGAAGCGATCACAGCTCACTGCAGCCTCGAATTCCTGTGCTCAAGGGACCCTCCCGCCTCAGCCTCCGGAGTAGCTGGGACCACAGGCATATGCCACCATGCCTGGATAATTTTTTTATTTTGTAGAGACGGGGTCTCACTATGTTGCTCAGGCTAGTCCCAAACTCCTGGGCTCAAGCAGTCCTCCAACCTCAGCCTCCCAAATTGCTGGGGCTGGGATTACAGGCGTGAGCTACCGCGCCTGGCTCGAATCTTTGGCTCCATACTCCCTCCTGCACACCCTCCCACCCCCAGCTTGAGAGTCTCAGTCAATCATTTCTCTTTCACCTGCCTCCAGGCACTGTCATCCAGCAGCGTGCAGTCTAGTGCAGAGAGCAATAGCCTGCGTGTATTTACTGAGCGCCCAGCGTTCTGCCAAGCCCTTTACCTTCGGCATCTCACTGACTCCTGGGAATAGTCCTGTGGGATGGGTACAATATCACCCACATTGAGGAAACCAAGGCCTAGAGCCAATCACATGCTTACGGACACGCGGCAGAGTCCAACCTCGAACGCAGATCTGGGCCGCGGAGGCAAGGCCGCTGTCGCTCGGGGCTGTTTCCCCGTCAAGGGACGCGAGACAAGGCGTCACCACACTTAACTCTCCCAGGCCTGGTGTGCCAGCTCCACGGAACAGATGGGAAGGGGCATTGGCTGTCCTGAGGGCGACCGCGCCCAACCTGCCCCAAAGAGCGTCTTGGAAGGGGGGTTCACCTGGGAGAGGAGGAGGCACGCCCGGCCGCGCAGAGGGTAGCCCCGGGAATATTCCCAAACAGACTCGAGCCTCTGCGGAGAAGTTGGGAGGGGGGTCCCCCCTGGCTTGGCACGTGAAGCCGAGCTTGGGGACCGAATGTTTTGTTCCCTCTGGGATTCCGCCCTGGGTTATCTTTGCTCCCTGCTGGGGTGTAAGTAAATCCCAGGGTCTTGAGCAGGAATCATCAGATACTCGACTTTCCCAATGGTGGCCTTTCGGTGGCTCTCGGCTTTCAGATCCAATTTCGCCTTTTGCCTTCCAGATCTTACAGACTGTAGTCAGATGCATTTCACTTTATTGTCTGTTCGCCTGTTCGATGGTTAAAGCAAAGAGAGCGAGAGCCAGGGCTCTTGACCCGGGAGGACTCCCTGCATGCAGCGAGGGGTCCCCCAGGGTCCAAGGTACTGAACCGGTGGTCTAACTGTGGGATCCCAGGCCCGACAGTCAGGCTACAGGTGGGCGAGCTTCCAAGGGCGAGAGAAATCCATTCTCCTTAGATGGTGAAAAGCTGCCAGATCTCAGTGCCCAGGTCCTGAGAGCTGCAAATGCTGATGGAATAGGTTACTCCCTCGTCTTTTCCCCACATCCTTCCCGCCCCCAACCAGGAAGAAAAGCTAGGACCGCTGACCTGTTCACTTTGCACTTTCAGCAGCACTCATATTGAGATAGGAGAAGAGGCAACAAGGTTTGTTCTCAGTCCGAAAGAAAATAATCTCAGAGAACACACTGACACAGGGAGGGGAAGGACACACACTGAGGCCGGTCAGGGGGTGGGGGTGGGGAGCAGCGGTAGAGAGAGCATCAGGAAAAATAGATAATGCATGCTAGGCTTAACACCTAGGTGATGGGTCGACAGGTGCAGCAAGCCATCAAGGCACACGTTTACCTGTGTAACAAACCTGCAAATCCTGCACATGTATCCTGGAACTTAAAATTTAAAAAAGGTAAAACCCACAAAATCTCTGAGGTTCCCTGCCCCTGAACTGCGGACCATTTGTGCTGGTGATCTGTTCTGGGACGCAGTTGCGCTCCGTGGGCGCCGGGAGGGGGCCGCGCGTGGGAGGCGGGGCAGAGGAATGGAAGTGGGAGGGGGTGAGGGTAGCCGGGAGGGGAACGTCTCTGGGGTCCTGGACCTCTGATCTTCATTGTCACCGGCGTTGATTGGCTCCAGCTGTCAGGTTAAAACCACAACTCCTTCCCTAAGAGCCACAAACATGAACCCTGTGCAGCCCCAGGACTCGGGGTTCTCAGCGTTGGGTTGTCAGTGCAGCATGCTTCTGGAACTTTCAGAGCCTCTCAGGCCTTAGACCCTACTTAGGCCCTTTTCACGTTAGTGTCTATTCAGTGGTTAAAGCAAACACACACTCACATCCACACACACCCCTCTGCCACCATCATCACCACAACCACCAAACGGGAGAACTAGGAAGGAAACGCCTGGAACTCAGAGAGTACCCTTTGGACACAAAATTCCGTTCTCTTTGACAGTCTTTCTTTCCGCTCTCTCACTTTACAACAAAAGAGTGGTGCCACCTCCTACGGATGCGGAGAGGATGTGCTGACACGTAGCCTCAGAGCCAGACTTTGTAGCCAGCCTTGGGGAAAGGACTGAATATTTCTTTGCTTCCGCATTTGCATCTGTGGAATTCGGGTGATATTGAGCTCTTCCTCCTGGGATTGTTGCCTGGAAATACACCATGATATGTTAATCGCAGCCAGGTTTACTGAGAGACTCGGCATTCTCGGGCCTCAGCTGAATGGGTTTTAAACTAAGGAGGGAGGCCTGCGCGGAGAAGGTGTAGGCCCACTTTTCTCACTCGTGCCTAAGCAGGCCTTGCCCTGGCGGCAGCCAAGGTGAAGGCAGACTCTGTCACCAGGATCCAGTGGGCCAGACCAGGCCAGGGGATTTGAGTGTGGGCCTCCGAGGCGAGACCGCAGTGGGTGATCCAGGTGCGTTGGGAAGCGGTCAGGCGCTGGGGCTGCAGGAAGTGCAGGGCCCACCCGCAGCACTGCAGTCTGGAAAGACTAAACGCTGCTCCTCGACTGCCCCGTTCTGTAGGCCTCTCTGCAGTTTCCCTGCGTGCCACACCTGGGCTGCCTCTGCTCAATTCTTTGGAAATGGAAAGGGGAGCAGAGGGAAGAACCTTGCAGGCTATTGACAGGGAACTGACCCCAGGCAGTACAGGGTCAGTTATTGTTTGCATATACTTGTGCATGTATGTCAGATTGTTTGAGTGTACTTGTCCACATATGCTATCAAATGCATAAAACCCTATGCATGTTTCAAATGTGTAAACACATAAGCATTTTAAAATTTCTTTTATTTATTTTCTTTTGAGATGGAGTTTTGCTCTTGTTGCCCAGACTGGAGTGCAATGGCGGGATCTGGGCTCATTACAACTACTGCCTCCCAGATTCAAGCAATTCTCCTGCCTCAGCCTCCCAAGTAGCTGGGATTACAGGGATGTGCTACCACACCCAGCTAAGTTTTGTATTTTTAGTAGAGATAGGGTTTCACCATGTTGGCCAGGCTGGTCTTGAACTCCTGACCTCCACCTGCCGCAGCCTCCCAAAGTGCTGGGATTACAGGTGTGAGCCACTGTGCCTGGCCAGCATTTTTATTTTTTAGAAAACTTTTCTTTCTATGTCAGTAGTTACAGAGCAGTCATTTTCTTTTCAAGGAGAATGTGAGGAAGGGATCATCACTTATTTGTCTATCTTCTTTGCCTTGTCATCTAGATAATTTCCAATATTTACAAACAACACATGAGTGAATGTCTTCTGGAAAGCTTTGCTCACATGTTCAATTATATTTGTAAACTAGAATCCTAGTAACTGAATTGTGTGTCAACGTTTTAATAGCTACCACTAAGCTCTCCTTAAAAAACAAGATTTGAACTCTACTCATTTCTCAGCACTCTCACCAAGAATATTAAGAATCTTCAGGCTGGGTACAGTGGCTCATGCCTGTAATCCCAGCACTTTGGAAGGCCGAGGTGGGTGGATCACCTGAGGTCAGGAGTTCGAGATCAGCTCAGCCAACATGGTGAAACCCCAACTCTACTAAAAATGCAAAATTAGCAGGGTGTGGTGGCACATGCCTGTAATCCCAGCTACTTGGGAGGCTAGGTGGGAGAATTGCTTGAACTTGGTAGGTGGAGGTTGTGGTGAGCTGAGATTGTGTCATTGTACTCTAGCCTGGGCAGCAAGAGTGAAACTCCATCTCAAAAAAAAAATAAAACCCAGTAATTTTTGAATATGATAGACTTAATATAGTGCCACATTTTAACTTGCAAAGCCTTTACTATGAGTAGAGTGTGTGTCTTTTTTTTTTTTTTTTTTTTTTTTCCTTTTTTTCAGAGGGGAATGCTCTACTATATTGCCCAGGCTGATCTTGAACTCCTGGGCTCAAGTGATCCTCCTGCCTCAGCCTCCAGAGTAGCTGGGACCACAGGCATGTGCCATCACATGCTTGACTTATGTTTTTATGTAGGCCTTTGATTTTCTTATGTGAATTGCCTATTTATGCTCTCTGCCCATTTTTCTTTTTTCTTTCTTTTTTTTTTTTTCTGTTGTTTGAGATGGAGTCTTGCTCTGTCGCCCAGGCTGGAGTGCAGTGGTATGCTCTCCACTCACTGCAACCTCCACCTTCTGGGTTCAAGCGGTTCTCCTACCTTAGCCTCTTGAGTAGCTGGGACTACAGGCATGTGCTACCATGCCCAGCTAATTTTTTGTATTTTTAGTAGAGACAAGTTTCACCATGTTAGGCAGGATGGTCTCAATCTCCTGACCTCATGATTTGCTCACCAAGGCCTCCCAAAGTGCTGTGATTACAGGCATGAGCCACCATGCCCAGCCCCATTTTTCTGTTTTTAAAAAATTGATTTATAGGAAATCTTAACATATTGTGGAGATTAACTCATTATTGTGTTTATAGTCAATATTCATTCCAAGTTAATTTCTTCTCTTTTACTTTTGTTTATTTTCTTTTCCAGTTAAGAGATTTTAAGTTTTGTATAGCCAAATATGAGACTCTTTTCTCGTAAAATGCCTTCTGGGCCTTCAGTTCATGATTATAGATGCCAATACTTTTAGATGTTAATACTTTTAGAGTTAATATATACAGTGGTTAAAAGTCTGGGCTCTGGGCTCAAATCCTAACTTGGCTACTGGCTAGCTGTATAAATTTGGGAAAGTTATATAACTTCTCCGTGCCTCAGTTTAGTGTTTAATCAGAACAAAACTTCATTTGGATTACTGATGGATAGTTGTGGAACAGACCAAGTGTTGTCTCTCCAAATCTGATTTTTGGGGAATGCAGCTAAACCACTCCCTAGCCCACCTTGCACTTATGTGTAACCATGTGATTCAGTCCAAGGCAGTAGAACACAAGTGGAAGTCATATGTGCCTCTCCCAGGACAGGACCTTTTAGGCAGGGTTGAGACTCCTCTCAGTTCTCTTTTTCCTTCCACTGGCTGGAACCAGCTTCAACTATGCAGATGACATGGCCCTAGAGGCTCCTAGAGGCCCTGGAGAATCACTGCCTGGGGGAATCTTCATTATTTGTTTGGAAGGTTATCTGAAATAAACTTCTTATATTTTATGAAACTGAATTTGAGACATATGTGGCACCTTAGCTACTATAATACAATGACCTTGAAGTCAGGATGCAATGACTTTGTCAGGAAAGAATTACAGGAAAAAATCCAGAACATCTTTTAGCTGTGAAAACCAGATGAATGGAAAGCCAAGCGCAGAACTGAAACCATTTGATTCCTACGTGCAGTCAGTGCATGAATAGAAAGAGGTTAGCACAGCTGGTTGTTATCATTAGGAACATAAGTCTTTAAATGATATTTAGTGGGGTTCTGGCAGTTCTAAGCCCAAATCATATGCGTTTCCTTTTAAAGGTGATGGATTGCAGAAATTTTGTCACCCTGCCACATGGGGCCCTCCCCTCCATGTCAGTGTCACTCTTGCCTTGGGCACATGCTTATTATGCTTAGGAGTTGTCATGGGGTGGGTGATAAGCCAACTTTCTACTTTAGTCTTTTTTGGACGACAGTGCCTAAGATAATGGGATGAGCGAGGGCAAAGGCAGCACAAAGACAAGAGGTACTAATAATGAAATAACTTCAAATAGAATAAAGAAAAAAAAGGGAGACTTCCTGCTAAAATGGCCCAAATGGCTTTCATTTAAGGAAAGTATGCAAACTTAAGTGAATGGACTTTAAGATGTCATTTTGGGCCATTTCAAGACATTGTTTTTGGTCCATTTCCCAGTCCTCAGCTGTGTGTTCCTTGCCGGTATTCCTATATAGCTAAGCTCTGAATTGATGTGCTTTGGTTTCATTTAGAACTGAGCAGAATTTATCACCACACTCCAGAAAAGACTGAATACTAAGGAGCCACACGAAGTCTTGTATAAGACAGTGATGACACCCAGTGGTCATTTAGGGTCTTCATCTACATCGACCCAATTCACGGTAAAGCTAACAAATTGGACATATTAATATACAAAAAGTGCTATGTGTGTGACAGCCTGTGAGGGAAGGGGCAGCTAGACTTTACAGCCCTGACTCTTGTACCCTTGTAGTTTTTTTTTTTTTTTTTTTTTTTTTTTTTGAGACGGAGTCTTGCTTTGTTGCCCAGGCTGGAGTACAGTGTTGCGATATCGGCTTACTGCAACCTCTGCCTCCCAGGTACAAGTGATTCTCCTGCCTCAGCCTTTCCAGTCGAGGAGCTAGGACTACAGGCATGTACCACCATGCCTGGCTAGTTTTTGTATTTTTAGTAGAGATGGGGTTTTGCCATGTTTGGCCAGGCTCGTATCAAACTCCTGACCTCAAGTGATTTGACTGCCTCAGCCTCCCAAACTGCTGGGATTACAGGTGTGAGCCACAACAACTGGCCTAGGGCATTTCTTTTCTTTTCTTTTCTTTTCTTGAGACAGAATCTCACTCTGTCAGCCAGGCTGGAGTATAGCAGCATGATCTCGGCTTCCTGCAACCTCCACCTCCCAGGTTCAAGCAATTCTCCTGTCTCAGCCTCCCCAGTATAGTAGCTGGGACTACAGGCATGCATCACCGTGCCTGGCTAATTGTTGTATTTTTAGTAGAGACAGGGTTTCGCCATGTTGGCCAGGCTGGTCTTGAGCTCTTAACCTCAAGTAAGCTGCCCGCCTCAGCCTCCCAAAGTGCTGGGATTACAGGTGTGAGCCACTGCGCCCAGCCGGGTGTTTCTTAATATGCAATTACCTGCCCTAGTTGAGCTCAGTAAAGGGTTTCACTCTTTTCTCTGTTAACACTTTTGATACTTTGTCATAATCGCAAGAATAGCTGCTGGAATCCTGAGATGTTTATTTATTTATTTATTTATTTATTTTTTGAGACGGAGTTTCACTCTTGTTACCCAGGCTGGAGTGCAATGGCGTGATCTCGGCTCACCGCAACCTCCGCCTCCCGGGTTCAGGCAATTCTCCTGCCTCAACCTCCTGAGTCGCTGGGATTACAGGCATGTGCCACCACGCCCAGCTAATTTTTTGTAGTTTTAGTAGAGACGGGGTTTCACCATGTTGACCAGGATGGTCTCGATCTCTTGACCTCGTGATCCACCCGCCTCGGCCTCCCAAAGTGCTGGGATTACAGGCTTGAGCCACCGCGCCCGGCTCCTGAGATGTTTAAAGAAGGTTTTACTTAAGTCTTGGGATAACAAAAGGGAAATAAACATCAAAAGTAATCTGGACCCAGATGGCCAAATACTTTCAACTCTGTTGGTGTGAACCATGTGTTTCTTGTAGAAAATATCCCCAACATATAGTGAGTGACTGAAGGGAAAAAATGACATATAAGAGACTTAAAGGGTAAATGAGAGTTAGTTAGGTAAATAGTTGAGAGAAAGGGGTTATAGAAAGAAGAAATAGCATGTGCAAAGTTCTGAGTCTGAAAGGGACATTTGAAAACCTGGAAGAAGGCGAGCTGGGCCAGACCACAGTGAATGACAGTATGTAAGGTGGGGCTGGGCAGGTAGGCAGGGAATCTATCACGTAGGACCTAATAGGTTTTTGGCCCAAGAACAATAGAAAATTCTAAAGGTTAAAAAAATTTTGGCTGGGTGTGGTAGCTCACGCCTGTAATTCCAGCAGTTTGGGAGGCCAAGGCAGGCGTATCACGAGGTCAGGAATTCAAGACTAGCCTGGCTAATATAGTGAAACCTTGTCTCTCTAAAAATACAAAAATTAGCTGGGCATGGTGGTGTGTGCCTGTAGTCCCAGCTACTCAGGAGGCTGAGGCAGGAGAATTGCTTGAACCTGGAAGGTGGAGGTTGTGGTGAGCCGAGATTATGCCACTGCACTCCAGCCTGGGCAACAGAGCAAGACTGTCTCAAATAAAATAAAATAAACTTTTAATTTTGAGATAATCATAGATTCACATGCAGTTGTAAGAGATGATAAGGGGCGATCCTTTGTACACTTTCCAGTTACCCCAGTGGTAGTGTGAAGTTACAGTGCAAATCAACAAAGTTTTTTTTTTTTTTTTTTTTTTTTTTTAAAGAGATAGAGTCTTGCTATGTTGCCCAGGTTGGACTACAATTCCTGGGCTCAAGTGATCCCCTTGCCTCAGCCTCCCGAGTAGACATGTACCACTGTACCTGGCCTACAAAAAGGATATTGACTAATCTATTCTCTATTCCTATAATTTATCATTTCAATAATGTTGTATCAGTGGAATCATAAAGTATGAAAGCTTTTGAGATTGGCTTTTTTAACTCAGAGAATGTAATTTTCTGGAGATTGGTCTAGATTGTTGCATGTATCAATAATTTCTCCTTTTTTATTGTTGAGTAGTATTCCATGAAATTTTTTTTTTTTTTTGAGATGGAGTCTTGCTCTGTTGCCCAGGCTGGAGTGCAGTAGTGTGATCTTGGCTCACTGCAACCTCTCCCTTCTGGGTTCAAGCGATTCTCCTGCCTCAGCCTGCCAAGTAGCTGAGACTACAGGTGCATGCCACCATGACCAGCTAATTTTTTTTTTTTTTTTTTTTTTTTTAGTAGAGATGGGGCTTCACCATGTTGGCATGGATAGTCTTGATCTCTTGATCTCGTGATCAGCCCACCTCAGGCTCCCAAAGTGCTGGGATTACAGATGTGAGACACTGTGCCTGGCCTCCATCATATTATGTACCACAGTTTGTTTAACCATTGCCCGTTGAAGGACATCTGGATTGTTTCCAGATTTTGATTATTATGAATAAGGCTGCTACAAACCCTTGTGTATATGTTTTTGTGTTAACATAAGTCTTCACTTCTCTGAGATATATGTTTAGCTTTAATGCTGAGTTTGAGGTATCTCTATCAGTTAGTTACTACTGTGTCACAAGTTATCCCAAAACTCAGTAGCTTCAAACAGTAAGCATTTTTTAATTGTTTGTATGTCTAAGCTTGCTCAAGTGTCTGTGGAGGGCTGACTCAATTGGATGCTGGCTTGTTTGGAATGGCCTCACTCACATGGCTAGCAATTGGATGGCTGTTGGCTGAGGTGACAAGAGCCACTGGACCATCTCATCAACTAGCAGGCTGACCTGCAGCTGGCCTGCAGTGGTGGGGATCTGAGCAAGAGGAGAAGTGTAAGATGCCTTTTGAGATCGATGCTCAGAACGTGCACATGGCCACTTGCACTGTATTCTAAACTGAGCCAAGCAAGCCATGAGATCAGCTTCGATTCAAAAGGGGAGGTGGACTCGGGATGATCAACTTAGCCCAGTTTGCCCACGATTTTGCCGATTTCAGCACTCTAGTCCTATGTGCCAGGAAACCCCTCAGTCCTGGGCAAACTGGTTAGTCCAGGATGGTTAGTCACCCTAAGCAGATGCCACTTCTTGGTGGAAAGAGCAGCAAAGTCACATGGCAAAGGGCATGGTTATAGGGAGAGATAAAGAATTGGGGCCTTTTTGCAGTCAATCTACCACAATGCCTATGAGATTTCCAAGCACAACTAGGAAGTATCATTTAGCTCTTAGTAGAGAGGTCCATCTGGAGATAAATTTGGCTTATATGTAATTGATTATCTAATATTTATTGAGCAATTAAGTGACAGATGCTAATGCAATAAATCACTATGTTTTAATTTTCACGGATTATTAGGAAATAGATGTTATAGGAGTTTAAGGTATTGTTTCTCAAGATAAAAAGAAAGCAAGATAAAAGGAAATTGATGGTTAGGAATAAAGATAAGCTACCAAATGCTGATGTATGGCCCCCTAAGCCAATTTGGGGCCAATTAGCATAGGGAAACTATACTGACACACCTTGATGAGGTTGTGATAGAGCTTGGAAATTGTTAACATTTAGAATAATGAGTCTTGAGTAATTCAGGAAGGAGTGGAGTATGTTCAGCATTGCTCTGCCTGACATGATAAGGACGTCACCACAGTTTAAATGGTTAAATGGCATCTATCACTTACAGCAGTGTTTCTCAAACTGGGACCTGGACATCCCTGGAGCCATACTGTTTGTGCAAGAATTATATTCCGGGTTTTTACTTCAATGATGACAAAAAATTAATATAAGTATGTCCTGGATCATTTGGATGGCTACTTCATAACAGTTCTGTCATGTGATTTTAGTACTCATATTTGTTTGTGTGAATAACAATATTTCAGCCAGTAAATTCCACAGGATGTTATGGTGTACAGTAAAAAATGAAGATGTGGCAGTTGCTCAGAGGAGAACTTTGCATAGCACAAGATATAGTAAGCAGGCTGAACTTAAAAGGATCTTCCAGTTGGTCAAAGCAGTATGTCTATAGTTCCAGCTACTTGGGAGACTGAGGCAGGAGAATCCTTTGAGTCCAGGAGTTCGAGGCTAGAGTAGGCTATGGTTGTGCCTTGCACCACTGCCTTCCAGCCTGAGCAACAAGGCAAGATTCTATCTCTAGAATATGTATGTGTATATGTGTGTGTGTGTGAGACATATGAGACTACTTCATATACATATGTGTGTGTATATATATCCTTTACATAGCCCATACCTACTTGCCACATTTGACTATAATTATCTTTATTATATATACCTCCTTTATATATAGGAGGTAGTCTTATATTCTCTTTGAACATCGATGCATTTGGTAGATTCTGTCTTTGTACAATTTACAGCAGTTTATTATTATTAAAGGCTGTAGTAAACGCTCTGCAAAGAACTTGTTTCCCATTCTCAACAATGCAGGTTATTTATTTATTTATGAGATGGGGTCTTACTCTGTCACCCAGGCTGGAGTGCAGTGGCACAATCTCAGCTCACTGCAACCTCCACCTCTAGGGCTCAAGTGATTCTTCTGCCTCAGCCTCCCAAGTAGCAGGTTATTTATTTAATACAGATTTCATTAATGTTCTGTTGTAAGTATTAAAAACACAATTTAAATCTGTTTAAGCAGAATACAGAATTTATTGTCCTGGGGTTCATCTGGATTCAAGCAAAGCTGGGTCCAGTGACTGAGATGATGTCATTGGGATACAGACACTTTCTCTTTAGTTTTCGGCCATTGCATAAAAGGATCCATCCTTCCTCTAGTTTTCAGTAGCAGCTTCGTTACTTTTTTTTTTTTTTTTTTTTTTTTTTTTGAGACGGAGTTTCGCTGTTGTTACCCAGGCTGGAGTGCAATGGCACGATCTCGGCTCACCGCAACCTCTGCCTCCTGGGTTCAGGCAATTCTCCTGCCTCAGCCTCCTGAGTAGCTGGGATTACAGGCACACGCCACCATGCCCAGCTAATGTTTTGTATTTTTAGTAGAGATGGGGTTTCACCATGTTGACCAGGATGGTCTCGATCTCTTGACCTCGTGATCCACCCGCCTCGGCCTCCCAAAGTGCTGGGATTACAGGCGTGAACCACCGCGCCCGGCCTGTTACTTTCTTTTGAACTTGTGGTAGTGTCTTCAGCGTCCAGATTTCTACTTATAGTCTACTCAAGGCAATTTAGCCTTTCTCTATAATGCTTCTCCAAATCCTGGTAGCCTGTACCTACTTGCTACATTTGACTATAATTATCTTCTTACATTGTTCTTCCAATATATACATTCAATTCTATACATTTTCCTCTCTATCTGTGCCAAAGTATCTGGGGCACTGCAGCGAACTCACAGGGGTGGCATGGGATGTTTTCAAAATTCAAGGAAAACACAATTACACGCTGCAAACTGTGTAGCTTGAGGTAATTCATAGTTTCAACAGGAGATTGCAGAACAGTCTTTTTGATAATATATCTTTGCAGTAGGTCATCGTATTCAGCACAACTATGATAAAGGCAAGTAGCATGTGAAAATCAGTGTGGAACAGGGAATAAGGGTGGTGATATCCAATCTTGTTCCGAGGTGTGAGAAGTAGTTCGGGGCTCAACAGGTACACACATCCTATTATGTTGCAATCCTGTTATTTGACTGTGATGAGATATGAATATTATGTATTCTTTCAACTCTGTGTATTGTTTTTTTCAAATGGCTAGTAAGTTGTTAGGATTTAAATACTTATGAAATTGTTTGGATCTAACTGGAGTCATGTGCCCCATAACAATGGTTTGGTCAACAATGGGCAACATACATGATTAATCTTGTGTTTTGTTCAGTACAGCAGTCAACATTCAAACATCATGGCTAATGTTGTTACTGAGAGTCACATTGGGTGATTAACCCAGAAAAAAGATGAAAAGTGATTAAGAACTACAAAGGTGAAAAGTCAGTGATAATGTTTGTTCATCAGGCAGGCATGTCCTATTCCACCATAGCTAAGATTTTGAAGAATAAGAACAACTAAGTGATGGAAGCTGTTGAAGTATTTGCTTCATTGAAGGCAATGAGATTAATACAAATTTGAGAACGGTCAATATCAGATATGGAGATACTTCTGATGACCTGGATTGAAGGCCATACACAGAAGCGCATCCCTCTCAGCATCGTGACCAACACAGCCAAAGCAAAACCTTTGTTTGCAGTGATAAAAGAAAAGGCTGGACCTGACTGTGAGGTTGAATTTACTGTTAGCTCTGGTAGTTTAAACAATTCCAGAACTGTTATCCATTACATAATGTGAACGTGAGTGGTGAGTCTGTGAGTGCTGATGTGAAGGCAGCTGAAGAATTTTTGGAGACTTTAGATAAGCTGATTGTGGAGGAAAATACTTGCCAGGGCAAACTTTCAGCACGGGTAGAACTCTATTCTGGAAACGGATGCCAAAAAGGACTTTCATCTACAAGGAAGAAGGTCAAGTTAACGCCAGGTTTCAAGGCTTTTGAGGACAGGATAACAGTCTCGCATGGGTACAATGTTGCAGGCTACAAACTGAAACCCTTTGTGACCTGGCACAGTGAGAGCCCCAGGGCCTTCAAGCATATCAATAAGCTCACACAGGCCAGTGTACTATATTACTCAATAGTCATGAATCCTCTTCCAGGATTCTCTCCTAAATTGCTATTCTAGCAGAATGGAGGAGTATTGTTTGGAGGATAACAAACTTTCCAAGATTCTGCTTATTGTTTTTTATTTTTATTTTTTTGAGACAAGGTCTCACTCTGTCACCCAGGCTGGAGTGCAGTGGTGTAAACTTGGCTCACTGCAACTTCCACCTCTTGGGCTCACGTAATTTTCCCACCCCAGCCTCCTGGGTAGCTGGAACTATAGGTGCAAGCCACCTCACGCAGCTAATTTTTGTGTGTTTTTGTAGGGACAAAGTCTTACCATGTTGGTGAGCCTGGTCTTGAACTCCTGGGCTTGAGTGATCCGCCTGCCCCAGCCCCCCGAAGTTCTGGGGTTGCAGGCGAGAGCCACTGCTTATTGCTTATTGTTGATAATGCTCCAGCACATCCTCCTTTTATTGGCATTCTTCATCACAACATCAAAGTGGTGTTTCTCCCTCCAAACATCACCTCTTTGATCCAGTGGATCAAGGAGTTACAGCAGCTTTTAAAGCTCACTGCCTGAGGAGGACCTTCTTTCAGGCTATTGCTGCAACTGAAGAAGACCCAGAAAAACACTGATGCAACCCTGGAAGGATTGCAACGTCTATGACTGCATTAAGATGAAGCTTGCTTAGGCTTGGGGTGATGTCACCAAAAACTGTATGAATGGCATCTGGAAGAAGAGACTCAAGAGGTTTGTCCAGTACTTTAAAGGATTTGCCAAGGATGAGGAGGCTGCAAAAATCAACAAGGCTGTGGCTGAGATGGCAAACAACTTTAACCTGGGCATGAACAAGGATGACAACATTGAGGAGCACCTAGAGATGGTTCCTGAGGAATTAACTATGAATAGTTGTTGGAAATGGAAAAAGAAAGTGTAGATGAAGAGGCGAGAGAAAAGGAAACTGCAGGAGATATAAAATAAGTACCACCAAGGAAATTCACAACGAAGCGTTTAGCAGAAGTTTTGCAGACCTCAAAAAGCACATTAAAAGGTTCGAAAATAGGCCGGGTGTGGTGGTTTACACCTGTAATCCTAGCACTTTGGGAGGCTGAGGCGGGTGAATCACTTGAGGTCAGGAGTTCAAGACCAACCTGGCCAACATGGTGAAACCCCATCTCTACTAAAAATACAAAAATTAGTTGGGTATGGTGTCAGGTGCCTGTAATCTCAGCTACTTGGGAGGCTGAGGCAGGAGAATTGCTTGAACCCAGGAGGTGGAGATTGCAGTGAGCCCAGATCATGCCATTGCACTCCAGCCTGTAGGACAAGAGCGAGACTCCTTCTCCAAAAAAAAAAAAAAAAAAAAAGTTTGAAAACATAAACCCTAACACAGAAATGTTTCCATTAAGAGAGAGGAATGTCCATGGTGCATTACCTGCTTACAAGCAAATCTACAATTAAAAAAAAAAAATAAACCAAGCAAACCACCAAGAACGTATTTCTAAAAAGAGTGACACCATTTCAATAAGAGCCTCAACAGGTCCTTCAGGAATTATTTCACAAGAAGGCATTGTTATCATAGGAAATGACAGATCTGTGCATATAATTGATCCAGTGGGACAAGATGTAGGGGTGGAAGACAGTGATATTGATGATCTTGACCCAGTGTAGGGGTAGGCTGATATGTGTGTTTGTATCTTAGTTTGTAACCAAAGTTTAAAAAGTAAAAAATTTTAAAAATAGAAAAAAACAGGCTCAGCGCCATGGCTCACGCCTGTAATCCCAACAATTTGGGAGGCCGAGGTAGGTGGATCACTTCAGGTCAGGAGTTCAAGACCAGCCTGACCAACATGGGGAAATCCCTTCTCTACTAAAAATATAAAAATTAGCACTGGAAATCACTTGAACCTGGGAGGCAAAGGCTACAGTGAGCCAATATCGTGTCATTGTACTCCAGCCTGGGAAGAGAAAAATTTTATCTCAAAAAAAAAAAAAAAAAGAAAGAAAAAATTTATAGAATAAGGATATAAAGAAAAAATATTTTTGTACAACTATATAATGTATGTTTTAAGATAAGTGTTATTACAAAAGAGTAAAAAAGTTAAAGAAAATTTTAAAAATTTACAAAGTAAAAAAGTTAGAGTAGGCCGGGCACAGTAGCTTACGCCTGTAATCCCAACACTTTGGGAGGCTGAGGTGGGTGGATCACTTGAATCCAGGAGTTTGACACCAGCCTGGCCAACATGGTGAAATGCCGTCGCTACTAAAAATATAAAAATTAGCCAGGTATGGTGGCAGGCGCCTGTAATCCCAGCTATGTGGGGCTGAGGAATGAGAATTGCTTGAACCTGGGAGGTGGAGGTTGCAGTGAGCTGGGATTGTGCCTCTGCACTCCAGCCCACGTGACAGAGTGAGACCGTCTCAAAAAAAAAAAAAAAAAAAGTGAAAGGAAGCTAAGGGCTAAGATTAATTTATTATTGAAAAAAAGTTTTAAATATATTTAGTGTAGCCTAAATGTACAGTGTTTATAAAGTCTACCGTAGTGTACAGTAATGTCCTAGGGCTTCACATTTATTCACTGACACCAGGAGCAACTTTCAAGTCCTGCAAGCTTCAGTCATGGCAAGTGGTCTATACAGGTATACCATTTCTATGTTTAGATGTATTCAGATACACAGATACTTACTGTTGTGTTCTCATTGCCTCTAGCATTCGGTACAGTAACATGCTATACAAGTTTGTAGCCTAGGAGCAATAGGCCCTTCTATATAGCCTAGGTGTGTAGTAGACTAGACCATGTAGGCTCGTGTAAGCATACTCCATGATGTTTGCACAATGGTGAAATCGCCTAACAAGGCCTTTCTCAGAATGTATTCCCGTCATTAAGCAACATATGACTGTACTTAATAAATGTAACTCTTATGTGTTTTTTTTTGGCCAGGGGCACTTTAAAAACTTACTGAGACCAGGTCAGGCACTGTGGCTCATGCCTGTAATCCCAGCACTTTAGGAGGCCGAGGCAAGTGGATCACGTGAGGTCAGGAGTTCGAGACCAGCCTGACCAACGTGGCAAAACCCTGTCTCTACTAAAAATACAAAAATTAGCTGGGCATGGTGGTGGGTGCCTGTAATCCCAACTACTGGTAAGGCTAAGGCAGGAGAATTGCTTGAACCTGGGAGGCAGAGGTTGCAGTGAGCTGAGATTGCGCCATTGCACTCCAGCCTGGGTGACAGAGCGAGACTCCATCTCAAAAACAGAAAAACAAAAACAAAAAAACTTACTGAGACAATGAAGGAAGGCATTGTGAACCAAGAAATTTGGGGGAACCTCTAGTCTAATAACTGCTTATCTGTATTCCACATATTCAACATGTTGTATTTTCATTATCATTCACTTTGAAATGTTTAAAATTTTTCTTGTGATTTATTCTTTGACCTATTGTTATTTAAAAGGATGTTGTTTACTTTTCAAATATGGGGTTTTACTAGATGTCTTGCTATTACTAATTTCTATTTTAATTATATTGTGGTCAGAGAACATACTTTGTAGGATACTAACATTTTGAAATTTATTTAGACTTACTTTATGGCCTATATATGGACTGTTTTGGTGAGTATAATACATGGGCTCGAAAAGAATATTCTGTAGTTGTTGGGTATAATGCTCTAAAATTTCCACTAAGTCAAGGTGGTTGATAATGTTGTTGAAAATTTCTCTTTGCTATTTTTTTGGACTGTTCTATCAATTACTGAGAAAAAGTTATTAAAATCTTCAATAATGTATCTTGGAGTTCTGTTTTTAAGTACATCCATATCTTTTTGGTGAATTAAATCTTTAATCATTGTATAATGTCTCACTGTATCTCTGGTATACTCTGTCTTGAAGACTATATGATCATAAGATAGCCAGTCCAGCTTTTTTGTGCTTATTATTTGCAGGGCATATATTTTTACATCTTTTTCTTTTGATCTATCTGTCTTTATACTCAAAGGTCAAATCAGTGAGAGTCTAATCAAGAGACAAAAATGATACAGAAATTTGAAATGGAAAAGCTTAATATAAAGAATTATTAAATAAAACAGGGGATTGGAATAATGAGGGACTGGCTAGTAGTAAAGAAAACTCTAAAGAATATAGAACTAGCAAATACAAGGAGCATCCACTATCCTTAAGGCTGAGATAGGTTGTCCAGAGAAGAATGTCCTTCCTCCCTATTACCTCTCATGCCCTTATTGCCAAGCTGAGAGCTAGACTTGTTGAATAGGGTGGCTCATTGAATGGCAGAGAAGCCAATGTGATGCCACATTAACAGAACTTGCTGTGGTCAGGTGCAGTGGCTCATGCCTGTAATCCCAGCACTTGGGAAGCCAAGGTGGGTGGAACACCTGAGGTCAGGAGTTCGAGAGACCAACCTGACCAACATGATGAAAACCCATCTCTACTAAAAATAGAAAAATTAGCCAGGTGTGGTGGTGGGCACCTGTAATCCCAGCTACTTGGGAGGCTAAGGCAGCAGAATCATTTGAACCTGGGAGACAGAGGTTGCAGTGAGCTGAGATCACACCACTGCATTCCATCCTGGGCGACAGAGTGAGACTCTGTTTCTAAATAAATAATACATACATACATACAAACATAAATAAACAATTAAAAAAACCCAGAACTTGCTGGAAATCCACCCTCCAAAACTTGCCAGACACTTATTTTCTAGGATACCCATGAAAGTCATTAATGTGGAGCGAGTTTTGCTAGAGGGATTTTCTGCTCTGAAACTGCCTGAGGGGATATGGGAGAAGTTGCTGGCATCTGTTCATTTCTGACCACTGTGAACTTCAGGACCTGGGCACTAGAGAAGATGATAGTGCTGCGAGTTATCTGCTGAGTGAGCACCACAAAACCGGGAGAGAAAATCCTTTCTTCCTGTGGTGTTTCTCCAGTGCCCTCTACTGACAAAACTTGATATTTTGCTGGATGGTAAAAGGAAAAGTATCTAAAGAACCTAGCTCCGTTTTTACAGAACCTGCAATGAAAGGTGAATTTGGGGCTGAGAGGCAATAAATTGGTAACTGGCACAAGTATGTCTCTTGTAGAAAGCATATAGCTAGGTCTTGTTTTTTTTATTTAGTCTGATAACCTCTGCCTTTTAATTGCAGTTTGGTCCATTTAGATTTAATATAAATAATTGATAGATTTGGATTTATGTCTATTTGTTTTCTGTTTGTTTCACTGGTTTGTTTTTGTTCCTCTGTTCCTCCTTTGCTGTTTTCTCTAGAGTAATTAGATATTTTCTTAAAATTACATTTTGTTTACTTATTTATTTTTAGATACATGGTCTCACTCTATCACCCAGGCTGGAACACATCGGTGTGATGATAGCTCACTGCCTTTTCAAACTCCTGGGCTCAAGGGGTAATCTTGCCTTAGCCTACTGAGTAGCTAGGACTATAGGTGCATGCTACCATGCCTGGCATTTTTATTTATTTATTTACTTTGTAGAGATGGCGGTCTTGCTACGTTGCCCAATCTGGTCTTGAACTCCTGGACTCAAGGAATCCTCTTACCTTGGCCTTCCAATGCATTAGAATTACAGTTGTGAGCCACTGTGCCTGGTCCCATTTTATTTTCCTATATTGGCTTTTCTGTTATTCTTTGCATTTTTATTTTAAATGGTTGCTCTAGGGATTATTACATATGTCCTTAACTTTTTATGGTCTACCTGGAATTATGGTACCACTTCATATTCAATATAAAAATTTTGCAACCATATAGTTTTGTGTACCCCCAATTCTTTATGTCAGGCTTTGGCAAACTCTTACTTGTGAGTAAAATCTTGCCTGTACCTGCTTTTTTTTTTTATTGCAATATACTACACACATTCACTTATTATTATCTATGGCTGCTTTCATGCTGTGATGGCATAGCTGAGTAGTTGCAACAGAGACCATATTGTTTAGAGGGTCTAGAATAGTTCCTGTCTTCATTTATAGAAAAAGTTTGTTGACTCCTGCTTTATGCTGCAGTTGTCACATGTATCATGTATGAGAATGCTGTAGCTACCATGATACTTTGTTACAATTTTACCTTAAATAGTCATATGTATTTAAATAAATTAAGAGAGAGAAAGATAATCTTTTATATTTGCCTACATACTTATTATTTCTGGTGGGGTTTTTTTGTTTTTTCTTTTTAAAGAGATGGGATCTCACTTTGTCACCCAGGCTGAAGTGTAGTTGTATGATCATAGCTCACTGCAGCCCAAGCTCCTGGGTTCAAGTGATCCTTCAAACTCGGTCTCCCATGGAGGGGGCGTTGACCAAAGGCATGCACCAGCATAACCAGCTATTGAAAAATTGTTTTGTAGGATAGGATCTTGCTTCGTTGCCCAGTTTGGTCTTGAACTTCTAGGCTCAAGGAATCTTCCTGCCCTGACTTCCCAAAACCCTGGGATGACAGGTGTTAACAACCATACCTGGCCATCTGGTAGTCTTTATTTCTCTCTGAAGAACTGAGTTTCCATCTGGTTTCATTTTCTTCCAGCCTGAACTTTTTCCTTTAGCATTTCTTGTAGTGCAGGTCTGCTGTGATCCATTCTTTTAGTTGTCATTTATTTGAAAATGTCTTTATTTGTTTTCATTCTTAAAATGTATTTTTACTCAATATAGAAGTTTGGGTAGACAGTTTTTTTTTTTTAAAGATTTAAATATTACACCACTGTCTCTGGCTTCCATTGTTTTAGATGAGAAGTTGTCTATTAAAACTATTATTGTTATCCTGTAGTAAAGAGTCATTTTTCTTTGGTTGCTTTAAAGATTCTTCTCTTGCCGGGCGCGGTGGCTCAAGCCTGTAATCCCAGCACTTTGGGAGGCCGAGGCGGGTGGATCACGAGGTCAAGAGATCGAGACCATCCTGGTCAACACGGTGAAACCCCGTCTCTACTAAAAATACAAAAAATTAGCTGGGCATGGTGGTGCGTGCCTGTAATCCCAGCTACTCAGGAGGCTGAGGCAGGAGAATTGCCTGAACCCAGGAGGCGGAGGTTGCCGTGAGCCGAGATCGCGCCATTGCACTCCAGCCTGGGTAACATGAGTGAAACTCCGTCTCAAAAAAAAAAAAAAAAAAGATTCTTCTCTTTATCTTTGGTTTTCAGCAGTAACATACTTAGATGTGGTTTTTATTTCTCCTTGAATTTGCTGAACTTCTTGAAACTGTAAATTTATGTTGTTCACTAGATTAGGGAACTTTTTGGCCATTATTTTTGGACAGTTTTTTTTTTTAGTTCTCTTTTCTCTTTTTGTCCATTTTGGGGTTCCAATGATATGTATGGTAGATTGCTTGGTATTGTCCTATAGATCTCTGAGGCTCTACTTTTCAATCTTTTTTTCTCCCTGTTTTTCAAACGAGGTAATTTCTAGTTTACTGACTCTTCTGCCATCTCAGTCTGCCCATTCAGTAGGATGTTTATTTCATATATGTACTTTATACATAAACACACACACACACATATATATATATATATTTTTAGATGGCGTTTCTTCTCTGTAAAATGAGGGTCTGCTGACTCTACTCTCTCAGGCTTGTGAGGCGTTTGGGCTGCAATGCATGGTGGGTGAGTGCTATTGGCCCTTGCATTCTGTGCTTTTTTTTTTTTTTTTTTTTTTTTTTTGAGACTGAGTCTCACTCTATCAGCAGGCTGGAGTGCAGTGGCGTGATCTTGGCTCACTGAAACCTCTAACTCCCCAGTTCAAGAGATTCTCCTACCTCAGCCTCCTGAGCAGCTAGAATTACAGGCACACACCACCACACCCAGCTAATTTTTGTATTTTTAGTAGAGATGGGGTTTCACCATGTTAGCCAGGATGGTCTCAATCTCCTGACCTTGTGATCCTCCCCTCAGCTCCCAAAGTGCTGGGATCATAGGCATCAGCCACCATGCCCAGACACCATGCATTCTGTGATTTTTCTGCCCTTTTCTCAAACCAGAGCAGTAATGAAAGCAGTGACTGGGGACACCATAGACCCTATTGCAGCCAGACTTAGGAGGAGGACCTTAAGGGCTAGGAGGAGAAGAGGCCAACCTTGAAAGTACAGGCCAAACTTCTGGGGTTGGCTGGTGAAAGTAGGAGAATGCAAAGGGCTTATTTAGGCCTGGGCAGAGTTTCTGGGCTGAGTTGCCCGGGGCCTTTGTGAGGTTTCTCTGTGCCTGTGATCTTCATGAGGTCAGGGCAGTCTGCACTCCACTTGGTTAAAGTATATTTCCAAAGCCAAGGGACTTCATTTCCTTAGTGGGATGTTTTCAGGATATGTATTTACAAGTAAAAAGTGTTGTAGAAGGAGGGCAAAGAATCATTTGATTACTTAATTTTCATGTTTACATAGCATTTGTTTGAAAGTAGTAGGAATCTAAATTCCAAATGCAGTTACAAAATCAGCCTCCACTTAAACTGGTAAGTGTATTTTAATGAAGTGTAATTTTAAAGCATAAATTTGCATATTGAAATTTGCCTGAGCCAATTTTCAGAGTATGATCTTCAGAGTACTGGTGTCTAGTATCCCGAGGATGTGGAAATTCTTTTGAATTCCTTTTTATGGCTTGGGAATGAGCTTACTTGGTATAATAAGGCTTAGCAAAATGGGGATGACCTACATCAAACATTCAATATAATACAATGCTGTTTAAGTTATTCTTAGAATGGTCTTGCCATACTTTGGAACCCAAATGTCACCATTTTGGAATAGTGTTTAATGTATTTATTCAACAGCTAATCTGTATTTAAATCAACTGGCAGGAGAACCGTAAAATAACATAGAACATAGGAGCATTTGTCAAATCAGGAATAGATGGTTTTCTACTGATATATTTATGCAAAAATCAAGCTGTATTAACACACTTACAAGTCCAGCAATTTCAGGACTTTTACGGTCACATAAAACTGGAGCTGATTTGTTTATTTTAAACCTTTATTAATTGTCAGAGATAACACACAGAGAAATTGTGCATAAAACACAAATATAAAGCATGATGAATAATTATAAAAGAAATATCATTACAAAAACCCATGAAAACACTGCACAGGTTAAGAAACAGAACATTGCTCTCTTTCCCAGAATCTCTTTCCACATGTCCCATCCTGATCATCTTCTCAACCTCCCCCTCATCCTAGATAACTGTTATCCTGATTCTGATATTTATGGTAACCATTTCCTTTTGTTTTCTTTCCCTTTTCTTTTCTTTTTTTTGGTTTTTTTTGATATAGACTCTCCCTCTGTCCCCCAGGCCGGAGTGTAGTCACATGATCTCAGCTCTCTGCAACCTCTGTCTCCTGAGTTCAAGCGATTTTTCTGCCTCAGCCTCCTGAATAGCTGAAAAATATTTGTTAATTCATTAAAAAATAAGAACAATTAATCCATTAGATATTAACATAAATAACATGTGTTAGAAAACTAATATTTTCCAAAACAAAAATTCGTGAGAAGAATGACACTGTTTTACATCTTTGCAAATCTCTTTGGTATTTTGCTGGATAGAAGATAGCTAGATTCTTAGGTCTACTTCTGCATACACTGTGTTATAGTGCACACCCTGTCATCTCTGGAAAACTCTGCTCTATGTTTATGGGAGATTGGGAGTGAAAAAAAGCAGATGTTATAGTAATATTATGAGAATAGTTTTGACCTCAGGTGCCTCTGAAAGGATCTTAGGATTACAGACATGGGCCACCATGCTCTGCTAATTTTTGTATTTATAGAGATGGGATTTCACCATGTTGGCCAGGCTGGTCTCGAACTCCTGGCCTCAAGTGATCCACCTGCCTCAGCATACGAAAGCATTGGGATTATAGGTATGAGCCATAGCCCCTGGCCTCTCCTAATATCTTTATAACCTTCTAAACTCCATTCCCAAGGCTGTGGTCAGCAAACTGTGGCCTGGGAACTAAGACTAATTTTCACATTTTCAAATGGTTGAAAAAAAAACAAAGAATAATATTTTGTGACACATAAAATTATATAAAAATTAAACTTGAGTGTCCATTAGTAAAGTTTTATTGGACCACAGGCACATTCATTCATTTATGTAGCATCTGCTTTTGGGCTGCCATGGCAGTGTTCAATGATATGGCTTGCTAATATATATCATCTGGCCTTTTACAGAACAAGTTTGCAAACTCCTGCCCTAATGCAAACCTATAATTTACCTTTTATGGCTGCTCTTTTAAGGGCTATCTACAGCCAACAAATACAGGCACACCTTGTTTTATTGTGCTTCACTTTATTGTGCTTTGCAAATATTGTGGTTTTTAGAAATTGAAGATTTGTGGCAACCTGGCATCCACCAAGTCTATTGGTACCATTTCTCCAACAGCATGTGCTCGCTTCATATCTTCATGTCACATTTTGATAATTCTTATAACATTCCAAACTTTTTCATTATTATTGTATCCGTTATGATGATCTATTATCAGTGATCTTTGATGTGACTATTGTAATTGGGTTGGGGACCAAGAACCATGCCCGTATAAACATTGAACTTAATTGGTAAATATGTGCGTTCTGACTGCTCCATTGACTCTCCTTTCCCCATCTCTATTCCTCTCCTCAGGCCTCTATTCCCTGAGACACAAGAATATTAAAATTAGCCCAATTCTATGATTAAAAATTCAAAAAATAGCAGATGCTGACAAGGTGGTGGAGAAAAGGGAACAGTTACACACTGTTGGTGGGAGTGTAAATAGATTCAACCATTGTGTAAAGCAGTATGGTGATTCCTCAAAGAGCTAAAAGCAAAACTACTATTTGACCCAGCAATGTCATTACTAGATGTACATCTAGAGAAATATAAATCATTCTATCATAAAGACACATGCGCATGAATGTTCATTGTAGCGCTGTTCACAATAGCAAAGACATGAAATCAACTTAAATGCCTATCAAGGACAGACTGGATAAAGAAAATCTGGTACATATACACGATGAAATACTATGCAGCCATAAAAAAGAATGAGATTATGTGTTTTGCAGGAACATGAATGGAGCTGGAGACTATTATCCTTAGCAAATCAACTCAGGACAGTAAACAAATACTACATGTTCTCACTTATAAGTGAGAGCTGAATGATAAGAATTTATGAACACAAAGAAAGAAACAATAGACACTGGGATCTACCTGATGGGGGAGGGTGGGACGAGGGAGAAGAGAAGAAAAGATAACTATCTGGTACTGGGCTTAATACCTGGATGATGCAATAATGTGTAAAACAAACCTCCATGACACGTTTACCTGGGTAACAAACCTTCACATGTATCCCCAAATCTAAAATGGAAGTTAAAAAAAATTAGACCAATTAGTACCCTTACAATGCCCTCTAAGTGTTCCAGTGAAAAAGGAGTCACATCTCTCACTTTATCTACTTGAGACAGGGTCTTGCTCTGTTGCCCAGGCTGGAGTGCAGTGGCATGATCATACCTCACTGTAGCCTCCATCTCCCTGCTCAAGCAATCCTCCTACCTCAGCCTTCCAAGTAGCTGGAACTACAGGCATCCACCACCAAACCTGGGTAATTAAAAAAAATTTTTTTGTAGAGATGGGGTTTGGCCACATTTCCCAGTTTTGAATATAGTGAGTTCCAAGTTTCTCTTCAAAGAATCAGTATGTTCATTTTCTGTGTTCTTTGTTCTCCATTTTAAAGTTTAACTTCCTTGTTCTCTTCATCTCCAGGCCTCTAGTTTCAGTAAACAACCTCCCCACCAGCTCTAATCAGTAGTTTATGTCTGTTTCCCTGTTTACCTGCACCTATTCCTCTTGTCGAAACCGCATGTCCCCCTCCCACATCCCCCTCCTAATCCACGTGTTTAGAGTCCTGACTCATCCTGGTCACCTGCTTTGACCTGAGTCACCTTTAGTTACTTGTTTCATAACCATCTTTCCCACCCAAACTACTGGCTCATACTCTGCTCTCTTTAAAATAGCTAATTGGAATTAGCTTAGACTGTGCAGTCCAACCCTAGCCAATAGGGGAATGACACAGCAGTTAGGGGTACTTGCATCAGGGATAAGAACTCCTTCCCCTCCCCTGTTCAGGTGTGCTCTTGCCATTGCTCTGTTTGTGAGATCCACCCTTCTATAGAAGTAAATTGCCTTGCTGAGAAAATTTATATTTGAGTGCTATTTCTTTTGTGGCACCAAAAATTTACTTCTAACACCAGGCTGGTCTGGAACTCCTGGGCTCAAGTGATCCTCCCACCTCAGCATCCCAAAGGGATTACTGGTATGAGCCACCATGCCTGGCCATATCTCACAACTTAAATCAAAAGCTAGAAATGATTAAGCTTAGTGAGGAAGGCATGTTGAAAGTCAAGACAGGCCAAAAGCTAGGCCCCTTGCACCAAACTCTTAGCTAAGTTGTGAAGGCGAAGGAAATTAAAAGTGCTACTCTAGTGAACACACTTCACTTTTGTTGACGTGGAGAAAGTTTGATCTTCTGGATAGAAGATCAAACCAACCACAACCTTCCCTTAAGCCAAAGCCTAATACGGAGAGTTCAGATTCTGAACTCTCTTCAATTCTATGAAGGCTGATAGAGGTGAGGAAGCTGCAGAAGAAACGTTGGAGGCTAGAAGAGGTTGGTTCATGAGCTTTAAGGAAAGAAGCTGTCTCCATTACATAAAAGTGCAAGATGAAGCAAGTGCTGATGCAGAAAGTACAGCAAGTTATTCAGAAGATCTAGCTAAGACTGTTGATGAAGGCGACTGCATGAAACAAAAGATTTTCCATGTAGATGGAAAAGCCTTGGAAGAAGATGTCATCTAGTACTTTCACAGCTAAAGAAGAGAAGAGAATAATTGGCTCCAAATCTTCAAAGGACAGGCTGACTCTCTTGTTAGGGGCTAATGCAGCTGATGACTCTAAGTGAAAGCTAATGTTCATTGACCATTCTGGAAATTCTAGGGTCCTTAAGAATTATGCTAAATCTGCTCTATTCATGCTCTGTAAATGGAACAACAAAGCCTGAATGACAGCACATCTGTCTATAGTATGGTTTACTGGATACTTTAAGCTCACAGTTGAGACCTACTGCTCAGAAGAAAAGATTCCTTTCAAAATACTATCGCTCACTGACAATGTACCTGGTCACCAAAGAGCTCTCTGATGGAGAGGTACAAGGAAATTAATGTTTTCTTGCCTGCTAACACAATATCCATTCTGCAGCCCATGGATCAAGGAGTAATAATTTTGATTTTCAAGTCTTATCTATTTATTCATTTGTTTAGAGAGGGAGGCTCATTCTGTCACCCAGGCTGATGTGCACTGGCACAATCACAGCTTAATGCAGCCTTGAACTCTGGGATCCAGTGATCTTCCTGCCCCAGCCTCCAAGCAGCTGAGACTGCAGGCATGTGCTCCATGTCTAGCTAATTTTTTTTCTTTTTTTTTGAGTTGAGGTCTCTGCTGCCCAAGCTGGAGTGCAGTGGCACAATTATGGCTCACTAGGGCTTCAGACTCTAAGCTCAAGTGATCCCCCTGCCTCAGCCTCCTGAGTAGCTGGGACTACAGGCATGTGCCACCACTTCTGGCTAAGTTTTTCTATTTTTATAGAGACAAATCTTACTGTGTTGGCTGGGCTGGTCTAGAACTCCAGGGCTTAAACAATCTCCCTGCCTTAGCCTCCCAAAGTGCTAGGATTACAGCTATGAGGCACCACCCTTGGCAACTCTTATTATTTAAAAAATATATTTGGAGCCAGGCTGATGGCTTGTGCCTGTAATCCCAGAGACTCAGGAGGCTGAGGTGGGAGGATTGCTTGAGGCCAAGAGCTTAAGACCAGCCTGGGTAACAGCAAGACCCAGTACCTAAAAACAAAAATCAACAACAAAGGAAATATATGTCATAAGACTATAGCTGACATAGATAGTGATTCCTTTTACATATCTGGACAAAGTAAATTGAAAGCTTTCTGGAAAGGATTTACCATTCTAGATGCCATTAAGAACATTTGTGATTTTTAGGAGGAGGTCAAAACATCAGCATTAACAGGGGTTTGGGAAAAGTTAATTCCAATGCTCATGCTTGACTTTTGAGAGGTTCAAGCCTTCACTGCAGCTGTGGTAGAAATAGCAAGATACTAGAATTAGAGGTGGAGCCTGTAGATGTGACTGAATTCCTGCAATTTCATGATCAAACTTGGTTGGATGAGGAGTTGCTCCCTTTATTATTGTTTTTTTAATTTTTATTTTTTTGAGATGGAGTGTCACTCTGTCACCCAGGCTGGAGTGCAGTGGCGCGATCTTGGCTCACTGCAACCTCCACCTCCCTGGTTCAAGCGATTCCCCTGCTTGAGCCACTGCGTCTGGTCCAAAATTTTTTTTTTTTTTTGAGACGGAGTTTCGCTCTTGTTACCCAGGCTGGAGTGCAATGGCGTGATCTCGGCTCACCGCAACCTCCGCCTCCTGGGTTCAGGCAATTCTCCTGCCTCAGCCTCCTGAGTAGCTGGGATTACAGGCACGCGCCACCATGCCCAGCTAATTTTTTGTATTTTTAGTAGAGATGGTGTTTCACCGTGTTGACCAGGATGGTCTCGATCTCTTGACCTCGTGATCCACCCGCCTCGGCCTCCCAAAGTGCTGGGATTACAGGCATGAGCCACCGCGCCCGGCCCAAACTTTTTTTTTTTAAGTTGAGACAGGGTCCCACTATCACCCAGTCTGGAGTGCAGTAGCGTGATCTTGGCTTATACCAGTCTCTGTCTGCTGGGCTCCAGTGATCCTCCCACCTTAGCCTCCCTGGTGGTTAGGACTACAGGCGCTTCTACCATTTATCTACCATGTTGCCTTCAATATTAACACCTGACATCACACCAGCTAATTTTTTGTATTTTTGGTGGAGACGGGGTTTTGCCATGTTGCCTATGCTGGTAACCTTTTTTTTTTTTTTTTTTTTTGTTAAAACAAGTGGGATTATATTATACATAGAATCTCCAACTTGCTTTCTTTGTCTTAGCAAGGAATCCTGGACTTTTCCCATGTGAGCACGTATGAATGCCATTCATTCTTTTAAGTAGTTGCACAATATTCCAGCTAAACCAAACTCTTTTAAATCAGTAATTTACTGATGGTCATTAGGATGTTGAAAATTTTACAATTTCCTACAACAAATCCAGAAAAATAATGCAGTGCCAATTCAAGATACAAAACTTGTTCCAGAACTGACTGGAGACTATTGGTCATTTTCTGATTTCCCTGTGCTGTAATTTATACATTTTTTGAATTCTTGGCTACTTAGTTGAAAAAGGGCTGCTCAAATGAGGTAAGGGCAGAGATGGATGTTGGTACCAACACATGTACTTATAATTATTCTACATGAATAATTACTAGAGTTGAGAGCAGACCTCTGCTCAGGCAGTATGTGGGCATGAGGTGGGGAACATACCTCTGCTTCCTTTGACCCAGGTCACTTCATTTCTCTATACCTGCATTTGGTCTTCTATGCCCTTTGCTGACTGGTTCATTTATCTACCATGTGCCTTCAATATTAATACCTGATACTCCATGTGCTGGCCAATTTCTCTTCTCAGTAATCACATCTTTCTTCTATTTTCTATTCACGTAAACCCCACTTCTCAGTCTTCTCTTTAAGAGTCTAGTCATGTGGTCTCTTTCTCCACTGGCATCTGCCCAACCCTCTGGCATCTTCTATACAATGGTCCAAACCTCGTCTATCAATGCTGCTCGATGATAGGGCTTCATCTTGCCTTTCATTTCCTCCCTGGCTTTGGACCAGTCCGTCTGTTCCTTTCCAGCATCTCTGTAGCTTTAATCAGTTGTGCCTCTGATCTGTGCTGGTTACACCTGCAAGCCCAGTCCACATAAAATGCTCTCTTCCTCCCTAAACTTCAGAAACTCCATCTGCTTCCCTGAGCGATTCCAGCCTTCCCTGAGCAATTTCTCAGGCTACTTCATCTGGGTTCTCTTGGGGATCCAATGCTGAAATTTCATGTGCTATTCCTTTCAGCTCTTTTGAATATTCCGTTTGGCTTATTTAGGGTGCTGCAGGATCCTACTTGGCCTTTATAACTTCAGAGAGGTCCAGCATCACCAGGCAGGCACAGGTAAGGTAGGAACTTCCAGGTGATCTGCCAACCCTCAGCTCCTCCATGAGCCGGTGGAGGACAGTTCAGTATTTTCAGGAAGGAGGAGCAGCTGGGTTTAAGAAAATCCTGTTGAAAGACATTTATTTCTACTATAAGTTAGCGGTTTTAGTGTTGGTTTTATTTTCTTTTCTCAGGTGGTGGGCCTTTTGATGATAGCTATGGAAGAGTCTTTCTAGAAAAATGCACATAAAATTAGAATGTTTCCAAGACACACATGGACCCCCGAAACCCACCGAAGATTCCATAGTCCCAGGTTAGAACTCAATTCTCTAAAGCATATTTCATGTTTGTTCTTGCTGTTTTTCTTCTCCCTGCTTGTCCACTGACTGGTTGGAAAGCATTGTCTTAATGAGATAATCAAATAGACATGAATGATTCTGGTGGCCTCTTGGCTTTTTTTTTTTTTTTTTTTTAATTTTTAAAGCAAGCTTTGCTTCTCTTTGGGATTTAAATAATTAGGTAGTGTTATTTCCCCTACCCTCCTGCCTCCCATCCCCCACCAACCCCATAGCTTTAAAATTATAAAATTCTGTCTTCTGAGTTATTTGGTGGAAATTCTCCTTTGAGTCACACTGAGAGTTCCTCAGTATTGGCTCTTTGCCTCTTTCCCACACAGCTCAATTTACATCTGGTGGACTGACTAGGAACAAACGGACTCTGAAGTGTAATGGACCTAGGTGTGAAAAGAATGGACCCCATAGCCAGGCTGAGCTGAATTTCTAAACTTAGTGATCTTGAATTGGTGCCCAAAGGCTGGAGAAGCCAGAGGGTAAGTTTTGTTTTGCCTACCCAGCCTTTCCAAAAGCAAAGTTATCTTCATCTCAATAAAAGAGGTCAACGATTGTCTTATACTGATCCTCTGAAAACATTTATGCCAATCGCTTGCCCCAAGGCAATGGATTTCACTTGTTCATCCATAAAGGAGGCACACTACCTACCTCAATGAATGAAATGAATTTATGAATGTAAGAACTAAATGAGTTAGCTTGGTTCCTATAAGTTCTTAACAAATTGTACATTTGATTATAGATAATAATTTACATTGATGAATGCCTTCAGAAATGCTTCAAGAGGGATCTGTAAGCATGGGGGTGGAGGACGGGAGGGAGACAGCATAGACTTGAGGGACACTGAGTTCATTTCAAAATAAAATTAGGCCTGTTTCCTGGGAAAGCCACATAAAGTGGAAGAAATAATTTGGCCCAGAAAACTGAGGAACAGTAGCTTGAAATTGCTGGCACACAGCTCAGAGAAGTCAATGTCAGGAGTTCTGCCAGAATGGGAATGACTGGTTTAGTACTGCTTCCTGCAGTGGGAGGGAAAGCCTCAGCCAGGCCTCGATCCCATGGAGTCTCACCCCCAGGCCTTCTGTGCTGCTCACAACTGCCGTCTTCTACTGCCCACACCTTGGATTTCACAGGTGTTTCCAGACATGGAAATGCTTTTGATGGGGTGGTGTCCTCTGCAGCCCTGGAAGGTGGCCCTGGGGTGCCATGGCCCAGGCCTGGGTGTTTGGAGCTCATTTTTGTCCGTGGCTGGGATGCTGTCTGCCTGGGCTCCCTAGGGCCGCCATGTGCTAACCATCTCAGCCTGCATGGTGCCGACCTCTCGTTGCCTCAGGTTCTGTTGTTGGCGGAGGGGAAAGAGTATGTTGGACGAGCCCTAATGGGGCAAGGTGGCCAGACTCTGCCTTCTAACTTTTGGGTGGCAGAGTGGTGGGGCTCAGCTGGGTGATTAAGAAGCTCAGGCTGCCATCAGCTGGATTATTAAGAAGCCCAGGCTGCCATCAGAGCTGCAGGGTCTGAGGGTTGGGTTGACACTGGCTTGAGGGCAGGGACTAAATCTTTTTTTTTTTTGAGACGGAGTTTCACTCATGTTACCCAGGCTGGAGTGCAATGGCGCGATCTTGGCTCACCGCAACCTCCGCCTCCTGGGTTCAGGCAATTCTCCTGCCTCAGCCTCCTGAGTAGCTGGGATTACAGGCACGCGCCACCATGCCCAGCTAATTTTTTGTATTTTTAGTAGAGACGGGGTTTCACCATGTTGACCAGGATGGTCTCGATCTCTTGACCTCGTGATCCACCCGCCTCGGCCTCCCAAAGTGCTGGGATTACAGGCTTGAGCCACCGCGCCCGGCCGGGACTAAATCTTTTAGTGTTGGTACAAGGCAGAGGTTAGGAGTGCAGACCCTGGGCTTAAATCTGTTCTGTTGTTTATAAGCTATGTGACTTTGGAGAAGTCACTTAATCTCTTGGAGTCTCAGTTTTCTTATCTGTAAAATGGGAATAGTAATAGTATCTACCTCAGAGGATTGCTGTAAAGATTAGATAAATAAGTGAATAAGTACATTTATAAGTATTAGCTACAATTAGTAATTATTAGCATAAAGCCAGGGCATACATTGCTGAGCTGGGCACTGGGGCAGGCACTGTTCAGGCAGGGCTGGGGGCCAGAATGAAGTTAACCAGGGAATGAAACAGATTTGGGGACAAGCATTAGGACAGATGAGGAGAGGGTTGGTACTGGAGTATAGCTTCGCCCAGACTTTCATTGAGGGGTTAGAAGAGCAGGGAGGGGAGCTGGTGGAAGCAAAGGCAGCCTCTGTTTTGCCCTGAAACCTTGAGTACCAATATGGACACATGTGTAGACTCTTGTCCCTCCCCTCTACTGCATGCTCCTGCCATCCAGACCAGGGTGTCTGTAGTCATGGAGGGGGCTAAGAAGCGGGAGGGAAGGCTCTGAGCTATTCCAACATGGGTTGAGATTGGTGGGTTGGGATTGATGGTGGCTGTAGGGCCAGTGCCAGAGGCTGGCTGATAGGAGAGAATCACTGCTGTTGTCATCTGCCTCCCAGGTCTCTTGTTCCTAGTGGCTCTCTTATCCCCATAGTTGAGAAAACCCAAGAAAAACCATGAGAGTTGTCTTGGATCCCCAGGACAGTGAAGATGACATTGTAGAGGCCAAAGGAAAGCTTCCCCTTTATCCTCTGAAGTTTCCCTGAAAAATCAACTCACAGAAGGAGGTTGATAAAATAAATGACACACAAATTTATTAATATGCACACTGGGGAGAACCTCAGAGTGATTACCCCAAACACCTAATGGGGTTTAGAAGCTTTTATAGCCTCTTGAGGGTATAGAAAGAATAGGGGCTTGTATCATGGCAAAACAGGTTATGGGAGGAGAAAAGAAGGCCTGGCTACCGAAGGTGATTATGTTATACAGGTGAAACCTCACAGACAGCAGCCCTCAGAGTGGAGAGATGGGAACTTTCTTTCAGACCTTTAGAGGTGTCAGACTCTCAGTTCATCTCTCCTAGATCTGGACAAAGAAAGCCTGGCTGCATCAATGTGGATACTGTGCAGATACAAATCTGCCTCCCAAAAGACAGCTTTGCAGGGCTACTTATGTTTGCAGGTCCTCTAAACAGCCATCTCAAAGTATGCCAAATAAGTCTATTTTGGGGTCCAATATTTTTATTTCTTTCGCTACCAATCTTCCTCCAGGCAGCTCTGACATCTCCAAAGCTTGGACAGTGGGCTGGGGAGGACGTGGCTGTCTAGGGAGAACCTCTGCCCAGGTGGTGCATCAGGTTCACACACTTGGTACCATTGTGCCTGGTGAGTGGTCCCGGGTTTGTGATCATGGTTTTCATAACCTGCAGGCAGATGGTGGAAGAGCTTGGTTCTGTAAAGAAGGAGGGACTGGGCATGATGGCTCACATCTGTAATCCCAGCACTTTGGGAGGCACAAGGTCAAGAGATCGAGACCAGCCTGGCCAACATGGTGAAACCATGTCTCTACTAAAAATACAAAAAAAAAATTAGCTGGGTGTGGTGGCACGTGCTTGTATCCCAGCTACTTGGGAGGCTGAGGCAGAAGAATTGCTTGAACTTGGGAGGCGGAGGTTGCAGTGAGCCAAGATTGTGTCACTGCACTCCGGCCTGGGTGACAGAGCAAGACTCTCTCAAAAAAAAAAAAAAAAAAAAAGAAGAAGGGATGTGTAGCAGGTCGGAGACTGTAGAAAGGCAGTCTCAGCCTGCTTGGAATCAAATAGCTGGAACAGAAAAAGTAATTTCCTCTAACATGGGTGGGTGGACCAAGTGAAAGAGCCAGAATTCACCAGACTTAGTCTCAGGGGCAGGAGTAGAAGTAATTATTTTTATTTCATTTCAACATCCTGTTCATTTCTTATGCTGATTAGGACAAGCCCACGGTTGCTATCTGTTTATTCATGTAGCACTGCCAGGATTGCCAGCACTGCCACGGGAATGTGCATGTTTATGCCAGGGGTGCTTTTGATGTTCTCAGAGCTGCCAGCACTGTCCTAGCCAGAGCACTGTGGATGTGGCAGGGCCCTTGAGACATCAGCATTGCTTCATGGCCCCCAGAGCCCACAAATCAGAAGAAGGCAGGGCTTGGACAGGCTGCATTGGCTGTGTGTGTGTGCCTTTAACAGAGGCAAAGGAATGCTCTTGCCTTGTGGTTTAGGGACGGAAAGGAAACTTCTTTGAGAGCTAACCATCCCGGTGTTGTTAAAACTTACATTATTACATTAGGATTATTTTAAGTGGTCTATAATAAGAATAAAGTGAAAGGAAATGAGCAGATGAGAGCTTCCTGGGCTCTAGTTGTGAAAATCAGAATGAGAAACACCAGAGGCCTTTTTCTTGGAATTGTGAATGGATTATGAAACACCCACCATTACCATTATCATTTGATGTCTTTTCCAGTTTGCAGCCAGTGAGTACAATTAAAGACAATACAGAAATAAGATTGAGAGCTTTGAAAAGGAGAAGCCAAAATTTTATTATTCGCAGATGATGTGATTTTATATCTAGCTTACTAAAAAAAAAAAAAAAATCAAGCAAAATGAAACTCCAACAATGGGATTTTTTAAAAAAGAAATAGGATCTTACTCTGTTGCCCAGGCTGGAGTGCAGTGGCATGATCATAGCTGACTGTAGCCTCCTGGGATCAAGTGATCCTTCCTCTCAAATTTCTGGGATGACAGGTGTGAGCCACCGCACCTGGCCCCAACTATTACATTTAATGAGAGTTGAGTGTGTTGGTTGCAAACAGGTTATATTCAAATCAAAATATCTTCCATATGCCAGCATTGATAAACTTTAAAATAGAATGAGAGAAAGAGAGAGAGGGAGATTACATTCTCGTAAAATACCCAGAAATAATTTTAATGAGAAATGTGCTGTGGGATCTCTGTAAAGAAAACTAAAAAAAATTGCTCAGCATTATAAAGAAAGATGTGAATGAAGAAACATAAGAATGAAGAACCATACCATGCTTTTATTTTTTTTGATCGTGTATGTCTAAAAATTTCATGTCCTCCTTCATTAACTACTTATTGTATTTGTACTATGTGCTAGGGGTGGGGATTCAATGGTGAAAAACACAGATACGGTTCCCATCTTTATGGAATTTACATTTGAATGAAAGAAATGGGCAATAAAAGAATAAACAAAACAAATTATTTAAATAAATATAGATAACAATAAGTATCCGAGGAAAATAGCCTTTCCCTCTGACTTTTCCTGTGACAGATCTCTTTGATTGGCCCCTATTATTTAGCTATCTAAAGTGCCCAAACTTTTCTTTTTATAAATCACAAATACACTGACAATAGTAAATTTGTGGGTGAGTCGTGCATGATCAATTTAATTTAACTGATTAGAAAATATGCAAACAGGGGCATCGTAAATCACCTCAGCTCTCATAAAGGACAGAACTCCCTGAGTACTGGGTTCTTTTCTTTATTATTCATTTATTTATTTTTATCTCAAGAGCTTTTTGAGGAACAGGTGGTATTTGGTTCCATGAATAAGTTCTTTAGCGGTGATTTCTGAGATTTTGGTGCATCCGTCACCAAAGCAGCATAGCTTACACTATATCCAGTGTGTAGTCTTTTATCCCTCACCACCCTCATACCCTTTCCCTTGAGTCCCCAAAGTCCATTGTATCATTCTTATGACTTTGTGCTGTCATTGCTTAGCTCCCACTTATGAGTGAGAACATACAATGTCTGGTTTTCCATTCCTGGGTTACTTCATTTAGAATAATGGTCTCCAATTCCATCCAGGTTGCTGTGAATGGCATTACTTTGTTCCTTTTTATGGCTGAGTAGTAGTATTCCATTACATATATATATGTACACACACACATATATATCACAATTTCTTTATCCACTTGTTGTGATGGACATTTGAGCTGGTTCCATACTTTTGCAATTGAGAATTGTGTTGCTATAAACATGCATGTGCAAGTGTCTTTTTTGTACAATGACTTCTTTTCCTGTGGGTAGATACCTAGTAGTGGGATTGCTGGATCAAATGGTAGATCTACTTTTAGTTCTTTAAGGAATCTCCACACTGTTTTCCGTAGTGGTTGTACTAGTTTACGTTCCCACCAGCAGTGTAAAAGTGTTCCCTTTTCATCACATCCACATCAACATCTATTATTTTTTGACTTTTTGATTATGATTATTGTTGTAGCAGCAATGTGGTATCACATTGTGGTTTTGATTTGCATTTCCCTGATCGTTAGTGATGATGAGCATTTTTTCATATGCTTGTTGGCCATTTCTATATCTCCTTTTGAGAATTGTCTATTCATGTCCTTAGCCCACTTTTTGGTGGGATTTTCTTTTCTTGCTGGTTTGAGTTCCTTGTAGATTCTAGATGTTAGTCCTTTGTTGGATGTTTAGATAGCAAAGGTTTTCTCCCAGTCTGGGTTGTCTGTTTACTCTAGTGATTCTTTCTTTTGCTATGCAGAAGCTTTTTAGTTTAATTAAGTCCTATCTATTTATCTTTATTTTTGTTGCATTTGCTTTTGGGTTCTTGGTCATGAGGTCTTTGCCTAAGCCAATGTCTAGAATGGTTTTTCCAATGTTATCTTCTAGAGTTTTTATGGTTTCAGGTCTTATTTTAAGTCCTTGATCCATCTTGAGTTGATTTGTATAAGCTGAGAGATGAGGATCCAGTTTCAGTTTTCTACATGTGGCTCGCCAATTATCCCAGCACCATTTGTTGAATAGGGTATCCTCTCCCCACTTTACGTTTTTGTTTGCTTTGTCAAAGATCAGCTGGTTGTAAGTATTTGGCTTTATTTCTGGGTTCTTTATTCTGCTTCATTGGTCTATATGCCTATTTTTATGGCAGTACCATGCTGTTTTGATGACTATGGCCTTATAGTATAGTTTAAAGTCAGGTAATGTGATGCCTACAGATTTGTTCTTTTTGCTTAGTTTTGCTTTGGTTAAGCGAACTCTTTTTTGGTTTCATATGAATTTTAGGATTGTTTTTTCTAGTTCTGTGAGGAATGATGATGGTATTTTGATGGGAATTGCATTGAATTTGTAGATTGCTTTTGGCAGTATAATCATTTTCACAATATTGATTCTAATGGGTTTTTTCTCTTTTCATTTCTGTCTTTTATTTCTTTTATTTTCTTTTTTGAGACCAAGTCTCTCTCTGTTGCCTAGGCTGGAATGCAGTGGCGTGATGTTGGCTTACTGCATCCTCTGTCTCCTGGGTTCAAGCAATTCCCTGCCTCAGCCTCCCCAGCAGCTGGGATTACAGGCACCCACCACCATGCCTGGCTAATTTTTGTATTTTTAGTAGAGATGGGGTTTCACCATCTTGGCCAAACTGGTCTTGAACTCCCGACCTCATGATCCACCCACCTCAGCCTCCCAAGTGCTGGGATTACAGATGTCAGCCACCGTGCCCGACCTCTTTTCTTTACGTACAAATTTTTCTTCTTTCTTTTTCCTTTGTTTAAATGTGTTCTTGCATAAGTCATGGGAAAGACAGGAGGGCTTGATTTAGCCTATGTCCTCAGAAATAGAACAGGCCAACCTCTGGATGTCATCATGCTGGCCAAATCTGAACTTGACTAGCTAATCATAAGAATGTAGTTAGTTCTTCTTTAACAAGAACACACGGACACAGGGAAAGGAACATCACACACCGGGGCCTGTCAGGGGATGGGGGGCAAGGGAAGGGAGAGGATTAGGACAAATACCTAATGCATGTGGCGCTTAAAACCTAGATGATGTGTTGATAGGTGCAGCAAACCACCATGGCACTTGTATACCTATGTAACAAACCTGCACATTCTGCATATGTATCCCAGAACTTAAAGTAAAATAAATAAACAAAAAAAAGAATGTAGTTAGTCCTCCTTGATGCTGGAGACTATCACAGTTTGTGGACCTCTGCTTGGCTTGAGGGGTTAGCAGGGAATAATGTAGTTTAAATATTT
The DNA here is from genome assembly GCF_009761245.1 of Sapajus apella. Classification (NCBI taxonomy): domain Eukaryota; kingdom Metazoa; phylum Chordata; class Mammalia; order Primates; family Cebidae; genus Sapajus; species Sapajus apella. The sequence continues at coordinate 22,534,982 of NW_022436968.1, read as the reverse complement.
TTGCATCATTATTTATTATAAAAGTCATAGAAATGACTTTTCTAGAGATAGGAAATACCGTTATAGCATAAGGATGTGGAACTTAATGTGGAAACAAATCTGCCTCCAGAATGTTATTTTCTAGCCTGTTTTTTCTTTCCCATTTGTTACTGTTATCTTAAACTTTTTATCTTTTTCCATTCTGGCCATACCCTGAATGAAAGTTTGCCCATTTTCTCTGCAGCATCTGCCCATTTCTTCCACCAACTCCTTTCCTTTTTCCCTACTGGAGTTTTCCAGGGGGGTCCTGTAGCCAAGAGACAATGGTCAGCTGGAGAGGATATAGGAAGCAGATAATCACATTCTGTGCTGGGTATCCTCCTTTGATCCTCTCTGTATATAGTGTGCTAAGTACATATGGAATTAATTTTGCTTCTGAGCCTTCACTAATTGCCAACTGACACATTTGTTTCCAGAAAAAAGATAAGTGTAGGCCAGATGCAGTGGTGGATGAGGCTTAAAAAGTGTTTTTATTTTGCCATGAGAGGAAGGGCTGAGGGTGCTTCTTCCCTATTGGAGCATCCAGGAATTTGAGGACTGTGCTTAAGGAGGACTGACCCTTCCCTTGGTCTTTTGGGCCATAATGATATGTCTGGAAAGCAGGAACTTCAGCGATAAACTGTTAGTGCTGGAAGGGAACTTTAAAAGCATTCATTGTAATCATTCCCTTTCCCACCTGAAGTAACTGAAGCCTTGAAAGGTGAAGTAACTTTCCCCAGGAGATTCCTGCTATTTAGCCCAGTGGTATTCTCAACACATGCTGGCATCTGTTATAAACTTCAGAAGCCACTACTGGAATCTGCTGTGCATGGCCCTTTCTTATACAACAATAAGGGAATCCATGGCAGTAACTTTTTCCCTAGAGATTGAGAGAATGATTCATCTTTAAGTTTCAAAGAGACAGTGACATATTCCCAAAGCTTCATACATCCATGAGATAACGTCAAACATGTGAGGTGCTGAAACAGAAAATGCTCCCAGCAAGACAGCTGCTGCGAGGAGAACCCTGCACACTTGCAGGCAGTGGAAATAATACTTTAGCTTAGACCAGATGTGTGTGTGTGTGTTTTTTTTTTTTTTCATTTGAAAGAAAAGATAGGTCTAAGAAGACATGGAAAATGCTTTAACATCCAGCATCATGAAGGAAAAAAAAAGCAATGTTGAGGCCACCTTCAAGTCTTCACTCTCTGTTTTATCTGAAAAATTTCAAACCTGCAGGGAAATTGAAAGAATAATACAACTAGCACCTGTAGATCCTTCATCTTGGTTTACCAGTTGTTGACATTTGAAAATTGCAGGCCGGGTGCGGTGGCTCAAGCCTGTAATCCCAGCACTTTGGGAGGCCGAGGCGGGTGGATCACGAGGTCAAGAGATCGAGACCATCCTGGTCAACATGGTGAAACCCCGTCTCTACCAAAAATACAAAAAATTAGCTGGGCATGGTGGTGCGTGCCTGTAATCCCAGCTACTCAGGAGGCTGAGGCAGGAGAATTGCCTGAACCCAGGAGGTGGAGGTTGCGGTGAGCCGAGATCGCACCATTGCACTCTAGCCTGGGTAACAAGAGCGAAACTCCGTCTCAAAAAAAAAAAAAAAAAAAAGAAAGTTGCAAACATTGTGGTGTTTCACTATAGCGTGCATCTCTTGAGAGTAATGTCATTCTTCTAGCCACGACAGCATGATTACACCTCAGAAAATTAGCAATGATTCTGATGTATGTTGCATAATGTCTATTAAATTTCCTTTCAAATGCCTTTTCTTAATAACTTTTTTTCCCTCAATCTGAGATCCAATCAAATTCATGCATTATATTTGATCGTTATGTTTTTGGTCTCATTTAATATAGAATAGTTGCCCTATCTTTTTTTTTTTTTCCTTTTATGACATTGACTTCTTTGAAGAGATCAAGCTAGTTGGCTTGTGGAATGTACCATATTTTGTATTTGTCTGATTGTTTTCTCGTGATTACCTTTGGGGAAATATTTTTGGTGCAAACACGACTCATGAGATTGTGCGTGTCTCTTTTTCCGTTAAACCAGGAGGCACATAGCATGTTACTGAGTGTGATTGCTCAGTTGACGTGTTTGCCATACCTCGCCACTCCTCCCTTTCCAATTATCAAGTCCTCTGTGCAGTGATATTTTAAGTCCATGTGCATATATGGTTCATCTACAGTTTTAGCATCCGCTGCCTGAATTGATAATATCATAGGTTCCAAAATGGTCATTTAAAAAAAAGTTTATAATGCATACTTTTGAATTATATACTTTGAAGTCAGGAGTTATCTTTGGGTGACTATGGACACAGACTCCCCCATATTACACATGCCCTCTGTCCAGGACTGAGCTGAGAAGCAGAATGAGCAATCAGGAGACTGAGCAGTGGGTGTGAAATCACAGTCCAATGTGTGAATCACTTCTTCTTACTATAAGACTAAAGTTTGAGTGCAGGACCTCTTTCAGTTTATTCTGTATATCACCCCCAACAGCTTGATATCACCCCTAACACCTCGATACCACACTCCATCCCTGTGATACTAAGCACAGTGTCTCACACAAAAGCCCAGAGGATGCTGTGAAATGAATGAATTAGAGGAAAGAGAAGGCAGTGGTTTCACAAGTTTCCTGGAGGTCAAGGCAAAATCTGGTGTTTGGCTCCTTCATTGGATCAGCTTGTTTGTGCCTCTCTTTTTTGTGCCCTCTTTCTTTTAGAAACTCACTGTTCAGTCCTTGTGCTGCATTCAACTCCATCTAAGCTTAGAGGGACTATATTTCCAAACCCCAAGTCAGGAAACAAAGTTTGTTGGAATACTTGAAACCAGGAACCTACATTCCAGAATGATCTGTGTCTTTCTGTTTGCACTTGGATTTATACTATCCTCTTTCTGCATTTTGGCAGATTTTTCTCAGTCCAATTTGCCAGTTTACAGCTTTCCTTACAATGATTTGGTTACTCCTAAATACATCTAGGGAGATCCCTTAGACTCACCAGTGGACTTTCACATTATCTAATTCTATGGCATGTTGATACTATTCTGAAGTTTGCTCATTTCTCCATTTCCTTCTTCCAATGTCCTTCTTGGAGTTCACTAGACCTGGGGTCCCCATGGTACTGGTGTGTGGCCTGTTAGGAACTGGGCCGTGCAGCAGGAGTTGACTGCCCGAGCTCCCCCTCCTGTTAGATCAGCAGTGGCATTAGATTCTTGTAGAGCGCGGACCCTGTTGTGAACTGTGCATTCAGGGGATCGAGGTTATGCACTCATTTTTTTTTCTTTCTTCTTTATTTTTTTCAGGGTAGATGGGTAATGTGCTGACATTGTAACAAGGTTCAAGGGTGGCAGATCTCACACATGCTTGTGAACACCCAATCATCATGCTCAGGTTGCACAGTCCTTATGAGAATCTAATGATAAATGTGCTGAAATCATCCTGAAACCATCCTCGCCCCTCTCTGTCCTCCCTTGATCTGTGGAAAAATTGTCTTCCCTGAAACTGGTCCCTGACGCCAAAAAAGTTGGGGACCGCTGCAATTCATCTATTACCCATAGCACAGGGCAGGGGAGTAGGAGGTAGAGAGAAGTCTGTCCATGGAGAGAGGTCTCATGTGCTGGGTGGGGTAGTGGGGTCTTGGATTCTGATTCCAGTTCTGCCGCTACTCATTGTGTGTCCTTTGACAAGTCAGTTCCTTCTGTGTTTCATCTTCATAGGAAAACGCGATAAAATAATTGTTTATACAGTCAGCCCTCCATATCCATGGGTTCCACATCCATGGCTTCCACCAGCCTAAACCAACTTTATTTTCACAATACTCTCCCTAGAATAGAGGAAATTCCACAGCTCTGATGTGATGTGAAATGTGATCTCAAAATGGTCATTTTCTAATCCTATCATTCCTTTCACATTTATTAGTTGACATTTATATAAGAAGATCTCTCTTTCTTCCTCTCTCTTTTGAGTATCATTATGGACTGTGGATTTTTTAGGCAATTCATAGTGTTATCATACATTACTGTCATTATTCTTTTATTCTATTTACTGCTCTAGTTCTTCTGAGTTTGGGTAGCAGGAGCTCTTTCAAGCTGGATCCTGTAAGCTTTTGACATATCTTGGTTGGTCTTTGAGCACTTCTTTTTTTTCTGGTCCAGCAAAATGTCCCAGGCTCACTTTTTCTCCATCCCAGACCTGGAATGAGGATTTCATCAAAGGATTCTTAGAGGGACCGACATTTATAAACCATGGCTCAGGTGATAGTGCATGGTAACTGGGGCACATTCATGTTAAAATAAAATCAACTTAACAACAAATTTTAGTTATATTTTTTGCTGAGATATAGAAATAGTCAACTTCTCTGATCTCAGAGTTGGATAAATCAGGAATGAATAACCAAGGTCAGTAAAAGACTGAAGTGAACTTCACACAACAAAATTGACAACTCTATAGTGAACAATTCAGTGACATTTAGCACATTCAAAACATGCAACCACCAACTCTATCTAATTCCAAAATATCTTCATCATCCCAAAAGGAAATCCATTAAGCGGTTGTTTCCCATGTCCCCCTGCTCCCAGTGTTATGGAATCCTTGGTGGGTGGGGGCGGGGGGTGTGGTGTTGCTTTTCTGGCTGGAAACCTCTGTGGCCAGTGGCACCTTTGCCCGAATTTTTCTTGGGGCGGATAAGCTCACTTGTCCTGGCAGGCTGCATTCAGCAGGCTGTGCCCAGCTTGCTTTACTGGCCTGGTTCCCATGCCTCCAAAGAGACTGGAGCGGAGTGGCGAGGGGTGTGTGAGTGAGCGAGCGTGGGATTCAGCCACTGTGCAGTCAGGCACACTGGGCACGCTGGCTGCTGCAGTGGGTCAGGCAGCTCCAGGTGCCGGCATGGGTGCCAGCTCACCATGAGGCTGCAGCTGGACCAAGTGCACCACAAGCAGTTTTCATGGCTGGCACTAGGGAATGTGGTGGTGCCCTGAAGCTTGGAGACTCCAGGAACTACTGGGGCCCAAATGGGGAGTCGTAGCCTTGGCTTGGGGAGCTCCCACGTCTGGGCCTCCTGGAGGGCTGCAGTACTTCTCTCCTTCTCTCTTCTTTCCTTCCCACATGTGGTGAGCAATGGGTGTGTTTCAGCCCTGTTTGTATTATAGCTCTTTTAGTCTCCCCATTCAGCGGGTCCTGGGTTCCTGTCCTGTGTCCAGGAAAAATGAGGTATGCAGACAAGTGGAGGGGGAACTAGGTGAAGAGGAGCTTTACTGAGCAATAGAACAGCTCAGAGGAGACTCGCAGTGGGCAACTCCTCTCTGTAGCCAGGGTGTCTCGTCCTCTCTTCCGCTCTCAGCAGAAAGGGTATTTTCTCTCTGCAGCACGTTGTTCCGTTGCTTTCTGTCGTCTCCCCGTCATCTTTTCCTCCTCTCTCCATCTTGCGCTTGGGTCTGGCTGAGTCTGGGAGTTTTTTACGGGCCTCAGAGGGGAGGAAGTGCATCCTGATTGGTCCATGGGCAGCCATGGGCGGGCCCAGGGAAAAGCACCACAAGCTCCCCCTTTGATCCACGGGGCTGGCTGCCAGCCCCCAGGCTTCAGTTCCTCACTGATTTGAAGGTGGGTCTTCACCAGGAACCAGCCCCTTTCCTCCCAGGAGCCTGCCTGTCTCCTGCTGCTGTTCATGGAGCACAGGTTCTTCATGCCCAGCCACCTTCAGGCCAGTGCTGGGCTGTCCTCAGCTCCCCCTTGGCCTCCCTCCTGTGCTTGTCAGTGCCCAAAGTCCAAAGGGGTTTGAGGAGGCAGGGGGCTGGCGTGTATGCACACCCAGCCAGGCTGGGATAGTGCCTAGCTCGGCCTCAACTCCACTCTGTGATCAGGGTGGGCACCAACAGTGGGGAGAGGCCAGGCAGTGGGAATAGACACCTCTGAGACTGTTGGGGAAAGAGGGGCCTTCCTGATTCTCCCCGAGAGTGCAGAGATGCCTGGGCCTGTAGCTGCAATCCAGGCGGCCACAGCCATGCCTGGGAGAGTGGGGCTCCTGCCTGCTCCTGCCTGCTCCATGGGATTTCGCACCTCCCTGGGCCCAGCTCTGTCTTGGGGACACTCTCTGCTCGCCCCTCTGTGCCAGACCATGCTGCTCCCCTGCTGGTGGGCAACTCAGCCTGGTGCCATTGTAGTGGGTCCTAGAGTAGCGGGCTCCTGGGGGCTCCTAGGGGCGGTCTCCGGGTGCTGACTGGCTCCTTCCCACACCCTCCCTGCAGCGGTGATGCAGGGCCAAGGTCTGGAGCAGCGGAGGGTCTGGGTCTGGGCCTAGAAACACTGCTGGCCTGGCCATGTGAGAGTGGAGGTGGTGCAGTCAGCCACTTCAGGGACGTGGGGCACAGGGGACGTGGGGCACAGGGGACGTGGGATGTGGGGTCTCACTGCTGCCACTGCTACTCCTGCTGCTACAACCTGAGCCCGAGCCCCTTGCCACAGCCAGCATGATGGCAGGGGCCATTCCAGATGGCCTGCCACTGTCATTAGCAGCAACCACCCATCTACGTTCTGAATTTACTTATTCTAGATATTTTATATAAATGAAATATTAAAATATGCGACATTTTGTGTCTGTCTTCTTCCATTTAGTGTAATATTTTTGAAGTTCATCCACTTTGTAGCGTAATTGGTACTTCATTCCTTTTTATGGCTGCATAATATTCCATTTTATGTATATACCACAATTTGTTTATCCATTCATCTGTTGATGGATATTTGGGGTGTTTTCATTTTTTGGCTATGGTGAATAGTGCTGCTGTGAACATGCATATATATATATATATATATATGTGTGTGTGTGTGTGTGTGTGTGTGTGTGTGTATTTGAGCATTTGGTATCTGTGGGAGATTAGTTCCAAACCTCCATGGATACCAAATTCCTCACTCTCTGCCGATAGCATATTACATATGTTCAAGTCTTTTAAATAAAATGGCATAGTATGGTTAGCCCTCTGTATCCAAGGGTTCTGTATACATGGATATACAGTAAAGGGCTGATTCAACCTGTTTTCAATTCTTTTATGGATGTTGTTTTAAATCATTAAGATAGAGAACACAGGACTCTGACTCTGCCTACCCCAGGTCCTCAATGCCATTACCATTCTGAGTTTGCCATTTATCACTGCTAATTGGATACATCTCCAACCTTAAATAGCCCAGTCTACTCTCATCTGGGAAATGGGGAGGGGAGGAGTCTTAGATGGTACTTTTGTATCTGCATACATAGTTCCCCAAGATTTTCTTTCTTTCTTTTTTTTTTCGAGATGGAGTTTTGCTGTTGTTGCCCAGATTGGAGTGCAATGGTGCAATCTTGGCTCACTGCAGCCCCTGCCTCCTGGGTTCAAGTGATTTTCCTGCCTCAACCTCCTGAGTGGCTGGGATTAGGCACGTGCCATGACGCCTGGCTACTTGTTGTATTTTTAGTAGAGACACGGTTTTACCATTTTGGACAGGCTGGTCTTGAACTCCTGGCCTCATGTGATCTGCCCATCTGAGCCTCCCAAAGTGCTGGGATTACAGGCGTGAGCCACTGTGCCCAGTCCTTAAGATTAATTTTCTTGTTTAGTCAATTAATCCATTTCTATTCAGCACTTATTCTATGAAAATCACTGTGCTAGATCACTTGGAGGATATAAGAGATCTTAGTCATAATGCTTATTTACTAGTGCTTGCTGTCCAGTGATAAAAATAATATCTTTATGCAAAGAACTCTAAAACGAGATACTTCACAAGTGTCCTCTGCCAAATGCAGAAAGAGAGGGCCCTTCTGGCTGGGGTGACAAAGAAGGTTTTATTTAGGAGGTATCTATTGAAATGAACCTAAGCTATTAACAGGGGAGCTGTAGGGAGAAGGCATTTTTCATGGACTGGCAGCAGGAAATTCAATGCGTATGTGAGTTTGGCTGGAATGAGGATTAACATAGGATAGGAAAGTGTGAGAAGATTGAAGTAAAGGATGGTAAAGGATTGGGAGTTTGTACTTTATCCTTAACCAGAATAGAACCTGATGAGAGAGGATATGGTTTGGCTGTATCCCCACCCAAATCTCAACTTGAATTGTATCTCCCAGAATTCCCTTGTGTTGTGGGAGGGACCCAGGGGAAGGTAATTGAATCATGGGGGCTGGTCTTTACTGTGCTGTTCTCATGATAGTGAATAAGTCTCACGAGATCTGATGGGCATATCAAAGATTTCTGCTTTGCTTCTTCCTTATTTTTCTCTTGTTGCTGCCATGTAAGAAGTGCATTTTGCCTCCTGCCATGATTCTGAGACTTCCCCAGCCATGTGGAATTTTAAGTCCAATTAAACCTCTTTTCTTCCCAGTCTTGGGTAGGTCTTTATCAGCAGTGTGAAAATGGACTAACACAGTAAATTGGTACCAGTTGAGTGGGGCGTTGCTGAAAAGATACCCGAAAATGTAGAAGTGACTTTGGAACTGGGTAACAGGCAGACATTGGAACAGTTTGGAGGGCTCAGAAAAAGATCAAAAAATGTGGGAAAGTTTGGAACTTCTTAGAGATTTGTTGAATGGCTTTGCCCAAAATGCTGATAGTGATATGAACAACAAGGTCCAGGCTGTAGTGGTCTCAGATGGAGATGAGGAACTTGTTGGGAACTGGAGTAAAGGTGACTCTTGTTATGTTTTAGCAAAGACACTCACAGCATTTTGCCCCTGCCCTAGAGATTTGTGGAACTTTGAACTTTAGAGAGATGATTTAGGGTATCTGGTAGAAGAAATTTCTAAGCAGCAAAGCATTCAAGAGGTGACCTGTGTACTGTTAAAGACATTCAGCTTTATAAGGGAAGCAGAGCATAAAAGTTTGGAAAATTTGCAGCCTGATTGTATGAAAGAAAAGAAAAATCCATTTTCTGGGGAGAAATTCAAACTGGCTGCAGAAATTTGCATAAGTAGCAAGGAGCCTAATGTTAACCTCCAAGACCATGGGGAAAATGTCTCCAGGCCATGTCAGAGACCTTTGTGGCAGCCCCTCCCATCATAGGTCCGGAGGCCCAGGAGGAAAAAATGGTTTTGTGAGCTGGGCCCAGGGTCCCCTTACTCTGTCCAGCCTAGGGACTTGGTGCCCTGTGTACCAGCTGCTCCAGCTGTGGCTGAAAGAGGTCAATGTGGAGTTTGGGCTGTGGCTTCAGAGGGTGGAAGTCCCACGCCTTGGCAGCTTCCACATGGTGTTGAGCCTGTGAGTGCACAGAAGTCAAGAACTGAGGTTTGGGAACCTCTGCCTAAATTTCAGAAGATGTATGGAAATGCCTGGATGCTCAGGCAAAATTTGCTATGGGGAGGGGCCCTCATGGAGAACCTCTGCTAGGGCAGTGCAAAAGGAAAATGTGAGGTTGGAGCCCCCACACAGAGTCCCTACGGGGGCACTGCCTAGTGGAGCTGTGAAAAGAGGGCCACCATCCTCCAGAACCCAGAAAAGTAGATCCACAGACAGCTTGCACCATGCACCTGAAAAAGCTGCAGACATTCAAGGCCAGCTTGTGGAAGCAGCTGGGAGGGAGGCTGTGTCCTGCAAAGCCACACGGGTGGAGCTGCCCAACACCATGGGAACCCACCTCTTGCATCAGCATAACCTGGATGTGAGACCTGGAGTCAAAAGAAATCATATTGGAGCTTTAAAATTTGACTGCCCCACTGGATTTTGGGCTTGCATTTGCCCTGTAACCCCTTTGTTTTGGCCAATTTCTCCTATTTGGAATGGCTGTATTTACCCAATACCTGTTCCTTCATTGTATCTAGGAAGTAACTAGCTTGTTTTTGATTTTACAGGCTCATAGGTGGAAGGGACTTGCCTAATCTCAGATGAGACTTTGGACTGTGGACTTTTGGGTTAATGCTGAAATGAGTTAAGACTTTGGGGGACTGTTGGAAGGCATGATTGGTTTTACAATGTGAGGACATGAGATTTGGAGGGGTCAGGGGTGGAATGATACAGTTTGGCTATGTCCCCACCAAAATCTTAGCTTGAATTTTATCTCCCAGAATTTTCACGTGTTGTGGGAGGGACCCAGGGGGAGGTAACTGAATCATAGGGGCCAATTTTTCCCATGCTATTCTTGTGATAGTGAGTAAGTCTCATGAAATCTGATGGGTATATCAGGGGTTTCCACTTTTGCTTATTCCTCATTTTTCTCTTGCCACTGCCATGTAAGAAGTGCCTTTCAGCCGGGTGTGGTGGGTCACGCCTATAATCCTAGCACTCAGGTGATCTGAGGTGGGCAGATCACCTGAAGTCAGGAGTTCAAGACCAGCCTGACCAATGTGGAGAAGCCCTATCTCTACTAAAAATACAAAAAAATTAGCTGGGTGTGGTGGCACATGCCTGTAATCACAGCTTCTTGGGAGGCTGAGGCAGGAGAATTGCTTGAATCGGGAGATAGAGGTTGCGGCGAGCTGAGATCAGACCATTGCACTCCAGCCTGGGCAACAAGAGCAAAACTTTGTCTCAAAAAAAAAAAAAAAAGAATGGCTTTTTACCTCCTGCCCTGATTCTGAGGTCTCTCCAGCCGTGTGGAACAGTAAATCCTATTAAACCTCTTTTTCTTCCCAATCTCGGGTATGTCTTTATCGGCTGTGTGAAAATGGACAAATACAGGAAGCAGCGTAGTAACTGGACATAAATATTTATTTCATGTTATAGTTTTATGGCTGTGACGATCTTTAGCAGTGTTGCATGGTTACAGCTTAGAATAGTTACTCTTACCGAATCCTTGAGAACCTTCGACTGTTTAGTCACTTATTTTGGCTTCTCTGATACTTATTGACATTCTTTCTGAGGACTTGTGCAGCAGGTAAATGATAAGTCTATGCCAGAGTGTGTTCTGTGGACTATTGCTTCTGCAAATAGGATTTCATGGTTGAATAAATTTGGGAATCACTGAATAGCGTATCTCACTCTTGGAGATTCACAACGCATATTTAGTATGTTAAAGGCTTTGCAAAGTCCTGCAGCCAAGAAACCAAAACCAGTTTAATTTGTGTAGCCCAGAGTTTCCTAAACTTTCTTGCTGTAGTGGGTTGAATGGTGGTCCCATCAAAATATACCCATGTCAAATCCCTGGAACTTGTGGCTGTTACCTTATTTGGTAAAAGGATCTTTGCATATGTAATTAAGTGAAGGATCTTGAGATCATCCTTTATTATTCAAGTGGGCCCTAAATCCAATGATAAGTGTCCATAGAAGAGAAAGGCAGGAGAATCTGAGACAGAAGAGAAGAAGACAGGCACAGAAAAGAGAGATACTATAAGGCAGAAGCTGAAGTTGGAGTGGTGGGGCCATACGCCAAGGCAGCCATGGAATATTGACAGCCACCAGAAGCTGGAAGCCAGGCCCCTAGAAGGAAATGAGCCCTACTAATACCTTGATTTCAGGCTTCTGGCCTCCAGACCCTGAGGGATACATTTCTGTTGTTTTAAATCACCCATTTTATGGCAATTTGTTAGGCAAGCCTATGAAATAGACACATTTGCCCATAAAGATATTAAAAAAAAAAACCTTTTCATGGAATAACTACTGTATATACTCAAATATGAGGCAAGGTTTTTTTTTCCTTCCAAATTATCTCTCAGAAAAGATGGAATATCCTAATATTCAAGGGCTTCCAAGGTCTCATGTTTCAGAGCATTTTCTCGATTACTACTTTCAAACAACTAAGGTACTGTATGGGAAAAGCATAATACTGAAACTGCGTCAGTCAATACTAGTTTTAGTTGATGATAAAGGTTATCTGATGGAATTGGTTTACAAAAAGGAGGGGGAAGATACATTCAGCACAAAATTCGTAACTATTCTTGCGAGTATGAGGCAGTTGCGGTGGACTACCTTACTCACCATGTAGTCTAACTTTCTTCAGCTGTCTTAGGCCAGGTGCCGTGGCTCGTACCTGTTATCCCAGCACTTTGGGAGGCCAAGGTGGGAGGATTGCTTGAGGCCAGGAGTTTGAGACCAGCCTGTGTGGGTAACACCCCCCAGGGGCACCAAGGAAGGAGAACTATGCAGATCCCAGGCACAATTAGTGCCTGAAGTATAACTCACTTCTTACTTTTATCTAGCTTATATATAAAATCATACTTAGTCCAATATATCTTTCTATATAATCATATAACACAGTGCTTACTATATCTAACTTATATATATAATCATACTTAGTTCCATATAATCATATAGGTATTGTAGTCAGAGCTGTACTGACACATTTAATGCTGATTTATAGAATCCTTCTATATGACCATATAGTAGTTTGTAGTAGGAGGAATGCCTAGAGCAGTCACAGAACAGAAGCAGTACATGGGAAAACAGCCAGACCAGGATGAGAACCAAAGATCCAGGCGGTGGAGTCCCTGTCTGAAAGGGCATACGCTGTATGGCAGGCTTGGAGCAAGAGCCTCTCCTCCTAATTAAGGAGTTGTAGTAACTTGCATCCAGTTCCCGTGGAAAGTAGGCCTCAGCCCTGAGATCCTGCAAATAACTGAGGAAGAAGAACCCCTGTGGTGTGACCAGTCACGGCGGCTGTACATCCTGTCAGTCTTTTCTCGCTTCTGTGCTAGCTCAAATCATCCTCCCATAAATATCTAAAGAGAAGACACAAGTCTGTCAGCTCACACTGCGTTGGCTTATAGTATCTATTAGAAACCCTTTGAAGTCTCCAGTCCCCAGATAAGAAGTGTTGCACACGACACCTGTTGCACACAGCCCACCTCCTTGCATACAGCCTACCTCCCTGCCTTGGTGACCTAATGGGGGTGGACCCCTTTTCTGTACACAACACTCTACTACTGCACATGGCATGGCCCCCTACTGCGCATGGCCCAGGTGACATAATGGGATGGCTCCCCTGCTTGTGACTCATGTGATTATGTATGCCCTATCACTAAGCCTATAGATGATGACCTCACTTATGACTCTTACCCCTGCTTGTACCTAATAAATATGGACACTTCTGGGGCCTCGCCTGTCCCTGCTCATAGGTGGCATGGCCCCCTGAGTCCAGATGCTCTTCTCCAATTCTTCAGTGTCCTGTCTCTTTGCTTGTCAGATCCTGCACTTTAGCACAGCATAAGGGACACCCACAACCCTGTGGGGCCCAACAGCCCTACAATCCTGGGCAATACAGTGAGACCCAGTCTCTCTCTCTCTCTCTCTCCATATATATATATATATATATATATATAGACACACACATATAAAAGAATCTGTCTTCTTATATTGAAGAATCTGGAAAGCTAAAAACAATCTCTCCCAGACCCTCTTGCAGTGAGAATTTTGTATGTACTTTAGGTTCTGACACTCAGATGCACTTGCTTATATAAATCTTGCCTTTGGAAGGAAGCATCGATTTTTGTTTGTGGTTGGTAGCAGAGGTGATATGCAGCACCAGCAAACTTGGCTGGCAGCTTCTTGATTGTAGCAGAGGTGGCACCATTTCACATGGGGTCACCATAGCAGCAGAGCCAGATTTGGCTTGGGGCTTTTTGTTCTCTAGCCAGTTCTCTGGTGTGACTTGGGAATTATTACTGGAAGCTTAGTCTAGAGTCTGTTTCTTGCCAAACCCTCCCCTACTACCTCCAGTTCAGTGATTCTGGAAGTTATATGACACCCTGTTGCAGATCTCTTGCTTAAACTAACCAGGGGCTGTAGCTAGACCCTTACTGATTGATGCAGGACCTGACCTCCCCATGTGACTACTCACGGTGCTGGTGTAAATCAGCAATGATGAGCAATACAGTTAGTGAATATGTTGAAGAGATCACAAATCTATACCTACAGGATACATCTTTAAAACTCTGAATTTATCAAATTATGGCTTAGTATTAAATATCTGGTGATAGCTCACACATAGGTTCAAAAAATACTGTATGTAAATAAAAATGACTGTGTTAGATGCCCTAAGATGCATCTCTTCTTTCTAAGATATTGAAAAACTCAGGTAAGAGTTTAAATAAAATTGCTTCATAGCATGTCAGAATAGAAAAAAAGCATTATTTCAAAATCAATGTATTATTTCATGTGTGTGATTTGAACTTTTATGTGTAAGTAAATGAATAAATACAATCCTACACATGGATATTTAACTCTTATCTATATCCTAAACATTTATGTTCTCAAGTTGGCTAAAAAAAATTCCCAAAACCGCAACTTTTTTTTTTGAGGAAATTTTCTCTTGAAATATGTGGGATCATTGTATATTCAGGGTGCCCTGATGTTCAAGTTGTATAGTATTAATGTGGCCTGAAACTGAGATGCAGGGGGCATCCATTGAAAAATGCTGGTCTACTGAATCAAGGTTTACCGGTTTACCATAATATAGGGCTATTTGGTGTTTAATAACTTTCACTTATCTATTTATTTTTTGAGACAGAGTCTCACTCTGTCACCCAGGCTGGAGTGCAGTGGTGGGATCTCAGCTCACTGCAATCTCCGCCTCCTGGGTTCAAACTATTCTCGTGCCTCAGCCTCCTGAGCAGCTGGGATTACAGGCGCCCACCAGCACACCTGGCTAATTTTTATATTTTTAGTAGAGATGGGGTTTCATCATATTGGCCAGGATGGTCTCGAATTCCGGACCTCAGGTGACCTGCCCACCTCGGCCACTAAAAGTGCTGGGATTACAGGCGTGAGCTACCGTGCCTAGACCAATAAACTTCTTAAATCACAAATAAAATTGGGGAGTAAGTGTTGCGTTGTGACTTTGCTTCTTTTTTCTTTACTATTCTTAACTTCTGCAGGGTTTCTGTCTTTGTGGCTATTCCTAACACAGATGAGAAGATATGGTTTCTGGTTCCAGGAGTTGTAGGGTCTGTTAGAAGGAAGGATACGCAGATGCAATTCACAGGGAACACGGTGAGAGCTGAGAGACTGTTACAATGGCCATGAAAGCCAGCGAGCCAGGAGACATTTCCACTTAGCCAGAGGCCAGCGTCACAAAGGAGGTGGCATTTTGGTCAAGCCTATTTATAATTCTAGTGTCTGTAGATTTTATTAAATCATTGGAGTCATTCTTCAGGTAGAAACTAAACTTCCTTGGCTTCATAAATTACCAGATGTCTGGATCTGAATTTTATCCCTCCAAGTCCCTCCACCAGAACTTTCCAGCACTGTCGATTTTCTTCTACAGCGTGAGAGAAGGGTCAGGTTTAGCAACATTGTCTTGGCAAACAGATCAGCTGTCTCCATTCAGGAAGGAGAAAGGAGGAAGGAGGCTGCAGGTGAGTGCGCGGGCGGTGGCGGGCCGTGGTCCGGCGCAGTTTCCCAGCGGTCCGCTGGGTCGCACTGTGGCCTTAGGAATGCGGGCCGGGCGGGGCGGGGCGGGTTGGGAGCCGCGTGGAGCCCGGGGTGCAACTGGAGCCGGGGTCTACGGGGCCGCGACCCACCAAGAGCTCTTCCAGACCGCAGCCAAGTCCGCACACACGACCGCGCGTCCCGGGGCTGGGAGCTTGCCGCCCGCTGGGCTGACCTGCACCACCCTCGGGAAGGCGCGGACCGCCGCCCCGCTGCCGGGAGTTAGGCGCCCGCACTTGGTCGCCCACAGACGGCACGGACCAGCGGTCCCCAGGAGTGGGCGGGGGAGGGGTCCAGTCGCGGTCGGGGAAGCAGGTGGTCCTCGCGCCGGGCTGCGCTCATTCTGACTAGTAATTTGATGGTGGAAAGCGCTACTCCAATGCCTTCGTTGCATTCCTTTCATTTTCTTTATATCTGCATACATGTTTTAATTTTATTTAAAAAAATTTTTTTTGGCCTTCCTTCCTCCTCCAACATTTGACTTTCCATTGTTGCTTAGTGCTTAGGTGGGAATGTGTACTCTCTTTCCTTGTGACACCAGAGCTCAGAGCACCATGAACCCCACTCCCCTGCACCTTGCTTAAATGGCTATTTAGTTTTATTTTTTAAAAAATTAACTAGCTTTAAAAATAGAAAAATAGTCAGTGCACATGGTAGAAAATTCAAACAGTACAGAAGCCTCTTCCCCTTTCAGACCAGGCAGCCACTGTTAATATTTTCTTTCTTTTTCCCATTTATTTATTTTATTGCATTTTAGGTTTTGGGGTACATGTGAAGAACATGCAAAATTGTTGCATAGGAACACACGTGGCAGTGTGATTTGCTGCCTAATATTTTCTTTTGATTCCTTCCAGAACACATATATATGGCTATCTTCCTTCAAATGCATCAACATCCCCAAATTGGGTCATCCGTCCTCCTGCCTCATTCTGCCTCAGCCTCCTGAGTAGCTGGGATTACAGGCGCCTACCACTGCGACCGGCTAATTTTTGTATTTTTAGTAGAGACAGGGTTTCGCCATGGTTGCCAGGCTGGTCTCAAAGTCCTGACCTCAAGTGATCCACCCTTCTCAGCCTCCCAAAGTGCTTAGATTACAGGCGTGAACCATTCCACCCAGCTTCTCTGCCCTACCTTTTAAAGTGTGTAAATCTTGGCCAGGTGAGGTGGCTCACACTTGTAATCCCAGCCGGCACTTTGGGAGGCCGAGGCAGGTGGATCACCTGAGGTCAGGAGTTTCAGACCAGCCTGGCCAACACAGGGAAACCCTTTCTCTACTAAAAATACAAAAATTAGCCGGGCATGGTGGCAGGTGCCTGTAATCCCAGCTGCCCAGGAGGCTGAGGGAGAAGAATCGCTTGAACCCAGGAGGCAGAAGTTGCAGTGAGCTGAGATCACACCACTGCACTCCAGCCTGGGCGACAGAGTGAGACTCTGTCTAAAGAAAAAAAAAAGTGTAAATCTCTTAGGCTCAGAGTGAGAAACTACAAGCTGTACTGTGTGTACATTTATAAAGGACCTCAGAGACCTATCAGTCCATTCATTTGCAAGTGAGGAAGCTGAGGCTCAGAGACTCTAGGTGTCCCACCCAGGCTCATGCCTCAGCTGCATGAGGTGGCACAGGCTTCACATTGGATGTTTTTATTTGTTTGAGACAGTCTTGCTCTGTCGCCCAGGCTGGACTGCAGTGGCACAAACACAGCTCACTGCAGCCTCAACCTCTAGGTTCAAGCAGTCCTCCTGCTTCAGCCTCTTGAGTAGCTGGGACCACAGGCGTGTGCCACCATGCCTGGAATTTTAAAACTTTTTGTAGAGACGGGCTCTCACCACATTAGCCCAAGCTGGTCTCAAACTCCTGGGCTGCTGCGGTTCTCTCACCTCCACCTCCCCAAATGCTGGGATTACAGGTGTGAGCCACTGCACTTGGCCCATATCGAAATTTTTTGTTACCTATTATATGATTGCACATTTTTTCTTTACTGCCAACTGTTAAGGTGAATTGGCCTTTACTAGCTGTGATTATAGAATTTCTGAATAGGGACACACTTCTTAGAAAGCTGGCTGTGCCAAATGCCCAGCTGCAGAGGAAATCTCAACTCCACGTACAGAGTTCTTATCCTCCCTTTCTAGTTCTACCATTTGCACTGAAAAGATTCCTTTAAGAATTTCCTTTCTTGTCTACCATTCTGCTACAAGGAGTTTAATTTTACATTGAGTTTTTGCCTTACTCATTAGACTTTTATTCTATTTGTCACTGAGAAACCAGAACTTTTTGTGAATTCAATGTTTTTCTTTTTAACTCTTTAAAATCTTATTTTTATTTTTTCAATAAATATTTTTGTATATATTTGAGGTTTACAACATGATGTTAAGGGATAACTATAGATAGTAAAACAGTTACTATAGTGAAGCAGATTAGCATATCTTTTATCTCACGTACTGTTTTGATGACAATAGCTAAAATTTACTTATTTGACAAAAATGTAGAATCAATACAATTTTAATACCTATAACCCTCATGTTGTACTTTAGATTTCTAGACTTGTTCATTCACCAAATCTGCTACTTTTTTTTTTTTTTTTTTTTCAGACAGGGTCTCGCTCTGTAGCTCAGGATGGAGTGCAGTGGTGTGAGTACAGCTCACTGTAGCCTTGACTTCTGGGCTCAAGCGATCCTTCCACCTTAGCCTCCTGAGTATCTGAGACTATAAGCTTGTGCTAACACACGGCTAATTTTTATATTTTTTGTAGAGATGGAGTCTCACTGTGTCTTGAATTACTGGGCTTAGGTGGTCCTCCCACCCTGGTCTCCCCAAATGCTGAGATCACAGGCTGTGAGCATATCTAATACTTTGTATCCTTTGACCTACATCTCCCCATTTCCCCCCATCCCACCCAACATGCATGGTAACCATCATTTTATTCTCTATCTCTGTGTAGTTGACCTTTTTTTTTCCTTCCAGATTCTACATGTAAGTGAGAGCATGCAATATTTTTCTTTCTACATCTGGCTTATTTTACTTAGCATAAGGTCCTCCAGGTCCATCCATGTTGTGACAAATGGCAGGATCTCCTTTTTAAAGGCTGAATAATATTCCGTTATATCTACATACCACATTTTCTTTATCCATTCATCAGTCAGTGGATGCTAGGGTTGTTTCCACGTTTGGGCTATTGTGAATGATGCTGCAACAAATATAGTAGTGCAGATGTCTTTATATGGTGGTGATTTCATCTCTTTTGGGCGTATATCCAAAAGAGGGATTGCAGGGTCATTTGGTTGTTCTATTTTTTGTTTTTTATTTTTTTTTTGAGACAAAGTTTTGCTGTTTTTTCCCAGTCTGGAGTGCAATGGTGCAATCTTGGCTCACTGCAACTTCTGCCTCCTGGATTTAAGCAATTCTCCTGTCTCAGCCTCCCGAGTAACTGGGATTACAGGCATGTGCCACCATGCCTGGCTATTTTTTTATTTTTAGTGGATATGGGGTTTCTCCATGTTGGTCAGACTGGTCTTGAACTTCCGACCTCAGGTGATCTGCCTGTGTTGGCCTCCCAAACTGTTGGGATTACAGGCGTGAACTACCCCACCCAGCTTATTTCTAATTTTTCAAGGAACCTCCATACTGTTTTCTATAATGGCTATGCCAACTACATCTCCACCATCAGTGTACTAAGGTTCCCTTTTCTCCACACCCTTGCCAGAGTTTTTTATCTCTTGACTTTTTTTTTTTTTTTTTTTTAGTGAGACAGGGCCTCTCTCTGTCACCCAGTCTGGAGTGCAGTGGCACAGTCTTGGCTCACTCCAACCTCTGCCTCCCACGTTCAAGCAATTCTCCTGCCTCAGCCTCCTGAGTAGCTGGGATTACAGACATGCACCACCATGCCTGGCTAATTTTTATATTTTTGGTAGAGATGAGGTTTCACCATGTAGGCCAGGCTGGTCTCAAACTCCTGGCCTCAAGTGATCCACCCGCCTCAGCCTCCCAAAGTGCTGGGATTACAGGCATGAGCCACCGCACTCAGCCTTGACTTTTTGATAATAGCCATTCTAACAGGAATGAGATGTTATCTTATAGTGGTTTTAATTTGTATTCCCCTGATGGCTGGTGATGTTGAGCACCTTCCCATATATCTGTTGGCCATTTTTATGTCTTCTTCAGAGAAATGCCTGTTCAGGTCCTTTGCCCATTTTTAAATTAGTTTCTTTGTTTTTCACTATTGAGTTGTAAGACTGTGAATTCTCTTTATGAGGCCTTTCCTTCACAGTATAAAATAATGCTTTAGATAAACATGATGAGAGCTTTAGAGTCTTTTATCTAATTGTTTAGAAGATAAGTATATTTAAAACACTTGGATTCTAGACATGTTATACAGACCCAGAGTTGCTGAGAATCTTTATTTTATTTTTGCTATAGGGTCTCATTCTGTCACCCATAGTCATGGCTCACTGCATCCTTGACCTCCTGGGCTCTAATGATCCTCCCCCCTCAGCCTCCCAAGTAGCCAGAGCTACAGGTGCATGCCACTGTGCCTAGATAATTTTTATATTCTTTTTGGATAAGAACTCAGCAAGGTTAGTTTGATAAAGCTCAGCTGGTTGGAAATGTGAGGAATTTGAAGTTGGTTTGTTTTGATCCTTGCTCTCTCAGATTACAACATGATTAGGACAAGTTCATCTCCCTTTTCCTTGCCCTAGCAGATTTTGCAGATAACTCCTGACTTGACTTTGACATAGAATAAAGCATTTCTTTTTTAGAAGAAAAGGTCTAGGAAATTATTTTTATTTTGGACTTGGCTTCAGATAAATTGTATGACCTTGGGGTAAATTCCATATAACAGATTCCTTGTGCCTCCTTTTCCTGAAGAATAAATAGGATATCCTACTTTACACTGATATTTGGAATATTAAAATATAAACTTTAATTTTGGGTCTTAACTGTGGCTGATATTCACAATCATTGAATGGGTTTTTAAATCTCCAGTGAGAAAATGATGATATTAACTAGCTAGGTAGGATCCTTTAGGTTGCAAGGGAAAGAAAACCAACAAAATCCAGCTTAAGCCACAAAGGGGAATTTATTGACTCATACAAATGAGAAATCCAAGTGGGTGATTATGGCGTCAAACATGGCTGAGTCAGGAATTCAGTGATGTTATCAGCTCTATCCTTCCCTCCATTTCCAATTCTGTTTACTTCTGCCTGACTTTATGCAAGCCTTCATGTATATAGCTCAAGATCCTACAGGAAGAGAGACAACATTTCCCTTTTAGTACCTGTGTGTCAGATCTTAGGGAAGATTCACACTGGTCCAGCTTAGGACACTTGTCTATTCCTCAGCTCATAACTGTGACTTGGAGAACAGGGTACTCCAGGGGGCCAGCCAGTGTGTGGGCCCATCTCTTTGACAGAGGGAGATTTGGGGCACCATGATAGACAACCCCTCCAGGATCTTGTGGAATCAGACGAGGGTACTTCTGTTGTTTCTAGACAAAGAGGGAAGGGATGCTGGCCAGGCCAGACCAATAGAGGTCCACTACAAATGCTTTTGGGTAAAATATGAGTGTATCAGCCATCTACATATTCAATGCTTACACATGTTTTTGTCTGTCTCCATAAATCAAACTTGTACATCTGCTCACCTTCAATTTTTTTTTCACTATGAAGCTTAATCCCCATTGTATAGAAGCAGTACCTATTATGCCAGCCAAGATGTGGTATTAATACAGAAATGTGGATTAGGCTAGAAGGATACAAGTGAGAAGGCTAGAGAGATAAAAGTAAGAAGACGGTTTTTATTTTTAGCATGTTAGCATAGAGACATATTTATAATAGTTTTTCTTGGCCTCATTCATCATATAATTTAGAAAAGGTCCTAACTATTTTAAAAAATTATGCAAGTAGTACGAAAGGCAAAAAGGAAAATGAAACTTCCTCTATCCCTCCCATCCCCAGAAATAAGACAGTTACTTCTATTTAATATCGCATTCCAGAGCATCCTATGTATTTCCAAGACTATATGTATACTTTGTGTAAACCTATGGGCTCATTCTCCCGTGTCTGCCCTGCACCTTGCTTTCTTGCTTTTTTCACCTAATGCCATATTATGGAGGTCCTCCCCTGTCAGCACAGTAGAGTACCTTCATTCTGTTTAACACACAATGTTCTATAGTGTGGACGTGACCAGATTTATGTAAATCATTCTTTATCAGAGAACTCTAAGGCACTGTACAATGCCTTCCTCCTTTTTCTTCTCTCCTCTCTGCAGCAAACCTGGCATGACCAGAGGACTGGCAGCTCTGAGTTGGGCCAGGCATTGCCTATTGATAGGTAGATGCAGCAGATGTGGCCAGGCCAAGAGGGATTTCCCAGAAGGAGCAACGTTTCCCCAAGGCTGACTTGGAGCCAGAGTCTGATCCTGTGACTGCCCCACCCACAGCCCTCCCTGTGGTTAACCAGGAAGGTGGCTCATTGTTGGGTGGTTTGGCAAATGTCAGAGAAAACTGCAAGGTGTAATGGTTCCTTTCTAGCTTGTGGCCACACACTAGGGTACCTATACTCGTTTCACAAGATGACAGCGGCAGCTTCTGTTCTCTAGCTCTCTGAGTTGGCTCCCTGGTGTTATTTTTTAATTAATTAATTAATTAATTAATTAATTTTTGAGACAGAGTCTCACTCTGTTGCCCAGGCTGGAGTGCAGTGGTGCAGTGGTATGATCTCCACTCACTGTGTAACTTCTGCCTCCTGGGTTCAAGTGATTGTTGTGCCTCAGCCTCCTGAGTAGCTGGGATTACAGGCATGTGCCACCATGCCCAGCTTTTTGTATTTTTTTGTAGAGTCTGCCTTTTCAGACAGTCTTATTTCAAGTCTTATTTCAGTCTTATTTCAAATCTTTATTTCAGTCTTATTTCCAGTCTTTATTTCAGTAAGCAAAGCAATAAGGAGAAAGCAATGCACAGAGAGGAATCTGAGGAAAATCAAGAGAAATGAGATAGCTTCTGGTCTTTTTACATGGGTCATCTCACCTTTAGCTGACATTCTGGCCAGGAGACTCCAGGAGCTGGGTCGTCTTTCCTTTGGCCTGAAAGCTAAAGAGAGTGAAGCAGGGAAGGGCATGGGAAGGACTATTCGGAGAAATAGTTTCACCATGTTGGCCAAGCTGGTCTTGAACTCCTCGCCTCAAGTTATCCTCATACCTTGGCCTCCCAAAGTGCTGGGATTACAGGTGTGAGTCACCATGACTGGTCCCTGGTGTCCTTTATCCATTTGCAGATATCAGCACGGATTTCTGGACCATGATGATGACAGGGAAACTAACTGACATTTAGTTTGAAAATGCTCATATCCGATATCATTCCCCTAATTGTCTGTTTCTTGTCACCTAATCCCCAAGACTGAAAAAAAAAAAGCCAGCAGGTTAGAGGGACA
The DNA here is from genome assembly GCF_009761245.1 of Sapajus apella. Classification (NCBI taxonomy): domain Eukaryota; kingdom Metazoa; phylum Chordata; class Mammalia; order Primates; family Cebidae; genus Sapajus; species Sapajus apella. Next base: position 22,512,219 of record NW_022436968.1, on the reverse strand, counting down.
GTGACTGGGATGGGCTGACAGGGCAGCCCTAAGGCCAATGAGTCAAGAAGTCATCAGCAATTCTTCCTTCTTTCTGACCTCTGCGTCCGAATAGTCCTTCCCATGCCCTTCTTTGCTTCACTGCCTTCAGCTTTCAGGACAAAGGAAAGACAACCCAGCTCCTGGAGTCTCCTGGCCAGATGTCAGCTAGAGGTGAGATGACCTAGGTAAAAAGACCAGAAGCTGTCTCATTTCTCTTGGTTTTCCTCAGATTCCTCTCTCCGCATTGCTCTCTCTTCGCGGCTTTGCTTATTGAAATTCTTGTGATTCTAAACACAGCTCTGATGCTCCCATGATGGTGTCTCTGGTCATCCAAGTGAAAAGGGGGTCCTTCATCTTTGCTGCATGTATCAACCTCCCATTGTTCCCTCACTGGAGCCCTGGATGTTCTTGGAGGTGCTGGGATAGATAAACTTTGTCTCTTCCACACTGGACCACCCCACCTCCCTCAAGTGAGGCTCAGCAGGTGCTGTATTCTTGGCCCATAGCAGATCCTCAATTTGTTTGTTGAACCAGTGAATCTGTCTGGTTCAAGATCTGCTGTGGAGACTTGGACTTAGTTTCACAACTAAATTACTAACTTTAAAAAAAGTCATTTGTGGCTGGGCGCGGTGGCTCATGCCTGTAATCCCAGCACTTTGGGAGGCTGATGTGGGCGGATCACGAGGTCAGGAGATCAAGACCATCCTGGCCAAGGTGGTGAAACCCTGTCTCTACTAAAAATACAAAAATTAGCTGGGTGTGGTGGCATGTCCCTGCAATCCCAGCTATTCAGGAGGCTGAGGTGGGAGAATGGCCTGAACCCAGGAGGTGGAGGTTGCAGTGAGCCAAGATGGCGCCACTGCACTCCAGCCTGGGTGACAGAGTGAGACTCTGTCTCATAAAAAGGAAAAAAAAAAGTCATTTGTTCATTCCCTGTATTGCTGTTTGACCTGTGGGGCTGCTTTCACATTAAAAAAAAAAATTTCTTTTCAAATAGAGCCAGGCATCGCGGCCTGTGCCTATAGTCTGAACTACTGGGGAGGCTGAGGTCGAGGATTGCTTGAGCCCAGGAGTTTGAGTCCAAAATGGTGAGACCCCTTCTCTAAAAAAACAAAACAAAGCAGAACCAAACATGAACACGCTTCCCACTCTCCCCCAGTTCCCTAGTAGATCTTACAACCATCAGATCTCAGGGGATGTAACTGCAGGACAGGTTGTGTGTAAGTCTAAAATGTTTTTTAAATTCTAAAGTCAGAGGAAAAAGAAAAATAAAAAAAGTAAAAAGACCCCAGGAAACAGTATCTTGCCCTGTGAGGGGTTGGGCCAGTTCCCATCTTACCGTGATACACTTTTGGGCCCAGGAAGCCCTCCTGAGATCTCTCTGGCATAAGGAAGAAGCTGCAATTATGACTACAGTGGCACTATTTCATCTCCCTGGGCTGAGCATGAAGAACTCAGGGAGGCTGTAGGGCACGCGGAGCAATGCACGTGGGTGTGGGTGTGTACCGGAATCTGTGCCCTAAAAAAGGTTCTGTTTGTTTACTTTCTTGACACAGGTACAAATGGCAGCCATTGAGGCCTTTTTTTTTTTTTTTTTTTTTTTTTTTTGAGACAGAGTGTTGCTCTGTCGCCAGGCTGGAGTGCAGTGGCGCAGTCTTGGCTCACGGCAACCTCCGCCTCCATCATTCAAGCAGTTCTCCTGCCTCAGTCTCCCGAGTAGCTGGGACTACAGGCGTGCACCAGTGCGCCCGACCAAGGCCTTTGTTAAAGCAGACATTTACTCCTTGGGTTCTCTGTCTGGGACACTGCTTCCTTCTGCTCCCTGGATGATGCCTGAAACGTGTCACAAAAGCTGACTTTGGCTTTTGATTGTCTTCTGAAAACACTGCAGCCCCTTTACGTGGGTTTTCCAGACCTCCCCCACCAACGCAACTTTGGCTCTGAAATATGGTTAGGACGGTTAAGTCTAGCAGCGACAGGAAAATCTGTTTTCTATTCATATACGTGGAAAGGATCATGATTTCTCTTATTTCCACAGACCTATCGCAGAATTTCTGTGACTTCTGTTTGGAGACCAATTTCTGTTTGATAGCCCTCCCCTTAGGGAATTTCTAATTGCCCTTCACATCTTCACTTTCCTTATGAAACCCATCATGTGGTTTAGGGCTTTTTCTCTTTATTCTTTTACGGCCTTATAGGTAACTAAACTTTTTTTCCCCTCTGGAAAAAAGTATATGCTTATTAAAGAAAATTAAGAAAAAACATTTAATGAAAATAAAAGTCGCCGTAATTTTAAAACATTTAAAAATATTTGGGGGTATTTATTTTTGAATATTATTACTTAATTTTTATTTTCACACTGGTTTGTATCCTGTCTTCCCTACTCAGCTTGACATTTGAGAGCATTTTGGCTTTCTGTTTTTTGAGACTGGGGTCTCACTCTGTTGCTTAGGCTGGAGTTAAGTGGCTCAATCATGGCTCACTGTAGTCTTGACCTCCTGGGCTCATACGATCCTCTCACCTCAGCCTCCCAAGCAGCTGGGACTACAGGTGTGTGCTATCATGCTTGGCTAATTTTTCTATTTTTTATAGAGATGGGGATCTCACCATATTGCCCAGGCTGGTCTTGAACTCTTGGGCTCAAGCAATCCACCAGCCTTGGCTACCCAAAGTGCTAGGTGTGAGCCACTGCACCTGGTCAAGAGCATTTTCCACCTCAATAAAATACTTTAGTAACACTTTAGACATTGCACAGTGCTCAATCCATGAGTAGTTGCATGGCTTACTTTAAACTTTCCCCTTTTGCTAGATATTTAGATGGTTTTTATGCTTACAGCTGAATCTTGGCTTTTTCTATTTCCTTAGGATACAGTCTCAAAATTGGAATTATTAGGGAAGAGAGAATAGCAGTCTTTTCATATTGTGGTAAAATATATATAACATAAAACTTACCATTTTAGCCATTTATAAAAATTTGTTTGTTTTTGTTTTGGGGATGGAGTCTGAGGCCAGGCTGGAGTGCAGTGGCGTGATCTCGGCTCACTGTAACTTCTACCTCCCTGGTTCAAGTGATTCTCCTGCCTTAGTCTCCCAAATAGCTGGGAGTATAGGAGCTTGCCACCACACCCAGCTAATTTTTGTATTTTTAGTAAAGACGGTCATATTGGCCAGGATGGTCTTGATCTCTTGACCTCATGATCTGCCTGCCTCGGCCTCCCACAGTGCTGGGATTACAGGCGTGAGCCACCATGCCTGGCCAGCCATTTTTAAATGTATTGTTCAGTGGCATTAAGTATATTCACATTATTGAACACTCATTACCATCATCTATCCCCATAATTTTTTCATCTTCTGGAACTGAAACACTACACCAATTAAACAGTAACTCCCCATTTCCTTATTTCCCCAGGTCCTGGCAAGCACCATTCTACTCTTTGTCTCTCTGAATTTGACTACTTCACCTAAGTAGAATCACACAATATTTGTCCTTTTGTGACTGGCTTATTTCACTTAGCATAATGTCTTCAGGGTTCATTCATGTTGTAGCATGTGTCAGAATTTCACTCCTTTTTAGGTGAGTAATATTCCATACTATGTATATACCATGAATGGACATTTGGATTGTTTTCACCTGTTGGGTATTGTGAATAATGCTGCTATGAACATTAATGTACAAATATCCAGGCCTTGACTTTCAATTCCTACACCCAAAAGTCACAACACGTCCTCTTAAGTAAGAAGTATATACCCAAAAGTACAGTTGCTGGATCAGGTGGCAGTTCTATGCTTAATTTATCCATGAGCCTCCACTGTTTTCCACGGTGGCTGTACCATTTTCCATTCTCCCCAGCAATGTATGAGGGTTCCAGTCTCTCCACATGCTTGCCAATACTTGTTATTTTGTGTGTGTTTTATCTTTTTTTGGTAATAGCCATTCTAATAGGTGTGAAGTGATATCTCATTGTGGTTTCGATTAGCATTTCCCTAATAATTAATCATACCGAGCATGTTTTCATGTGCTTATTGACACCTGTGTATCTTCTTTGGAGAAATGTTTATTCAATTTTTTTTTTTTTTGTGAGACATGGTCTTGCTCTGTCACCCAGGCTAAAGTACAGTAGCACCATCATGGCTCACTGTAGCCTTGACCTCCTGGGCCCAAGTGATCCACCCATCTTAGCCTCCCAAGTCACTGGGACATCGCCATGCACTGCCACACCTGGCTAAGTTTTTTATACAGCCTCCCAAGTAGCTGGGATTACAGGCTTGTGCCACCACGCTGGACTGATTTTGTGTTCTTAGTAGAGATGGGGTTTTACCATGTTAGCTAGGCTGGTCTCAAACTTTTGACCTTGTAATCCACCTGCCTTTGCCTCCCAAAGTTCTAGGATTACAGGCATGAGTCACTGTGCCCAACAGACCATATTTTCTAAACTCTGTGAAATGACAGTAGAAATGTCAGTGACTGGAGTGGAAAGACTTTAATTCATCTTATTACTTCTTTTTAAAAAAGTTAATTTGACTTTAGGTTCGAGGGTACATATGCAGGTTTATTACATGGATATATTGTATGATGCTGGGGTTTGGGGTAGAAATGATCCTGCTACCCAGGTAGTGGGCATAGTTCCCAATAGGTAGTTTTTCAAGTCTCTCCCCCATCCCTCCCTTCCTCCCCTCTCTAGTAGTCACCAGTGTCCATTTTCCCATATGTGTACTCAGTGTTTATCTCCCACTTATAAGTGAGAACATGCAGTATTTGGTTTTCTGTTCCTGTCTTAATTCACTTAGGATAATGACCTTCATCTGCTTCCATGTTGCTGTAAAGGACATGATTTCATTCTTTTTTGTGGCTGCATAATATTCCATGGTGTATATGTGCCACGTTTTCGTTATCGAATCCACCACTGATGGGCATCTAGATTGATTCCATGTCTTTGCTATTATGAATAGGGCTGTGACAAACACACAAGTGTGTGTGTCTTTTGGTTGAATGATTTATTTTCCTTTGGGTATATGCCCAGTAATGGGATTGCTGGGTCAAATGGTAGTTCTGTTTTTAGTTCAGATGGTATCTCATTGTGGTTTGATTTGCATTTCTCTAATAGTTATGTGGAGCATTTTTTCATGTTTGTTGGCCACCTGTATGTCATCTTTTGAGAAGTGTCTGTTCATGTCCTTTGCCCACTTTTTAAAGAGATTGTTTTTTGCTTTTAGAGTTAAGTTTTTTATAGATTCTGGATATTAGAACTTTGTCAGATGCATAGTTTGTGAATATTTTCTCTCATTCTGTAGGTTGTCTGTTTACTCTGTTGATAGTTTTTTGTTTTTGTTTTTTGCTCTGAAGAAACTCTTTAGTTTAATTAGGTCTCACTTGTCTATTCTTGTTTTTGTTGCAATTACTTTTTGAAACTTCACCATAAAATCTTTGCCAAGGCCTATGTCCAGAATGGTACTTCCTAGGTTTTCTTCTAAGATTTTTATATTTCTAGGTATTACAGTTAAGTCTTTAATCTATCTTGAGTTGATTTTTGTATATGGCAAAAGGTAGGAGTCTAGTTTCATTCTTTTGTATATGGCCAGCCAGTAATCCCAGCGTGATTTATTGAATAAGGTCTTTCCCTATTGCTTATTTTTGTTGACTTTGTGAAGATCAGATGGTTACAGGTATGTGGCTTTATTTTTAGGTTGTCTATCTTGTTCCATTGGTCTATGTGTCGTTTTTGTGCCAGTACCATGCTGTTTTGGCTACTGTAGCCTTGTAGTATACTTTGAAGTTGTGTAATTGGATACCTCTGGCTTTGTTCTTTTTACTTATTTGCCCATTTTTGAATTGAGTTTGTTGTTGTCTTTGTTGCTATTGTTGTTAAATTGTAATTCTTTATATATTCTGGATATTATCTCCTTATCAGATATATGATTTGCAGATATTTTCTCCACATTGCAGATGACTTTTTCACTCTGTTGATAGTGAGCTTTTGCTTATTATAAACAAAAGATTTAATTTTGATAAAGTCCAATTTATCTGTTTTTTCTTGTTTTCTGTGCTTTTGATGTCATATTCAAGAAGTCATTGCTAAATCTAATGTCATGAAGATTTTCTCTGTTTTCTTCTAGAGTTTTATAGCTTAAATTCTATGTTTAGGTGTTTGATTTATTTTTGAGTTAATTTTTGTGGTATAAAGTAAGGATCCAACTTCTTTCTTTTGCATGTAGATATTTAGTTTTCCCAGCACCATTTGTTGAAAGGACTGTTGTTTCCCCATTAAATAGTATTGACACGCTTGTCAAAAATTCTTTATTTGTTAAAGGGCTTATTTCTGGGTTATCAATTATTTTTCATTGGTCTTTATGTCTGTCCTTATGTCAAAACCATACTGTTTTCATTACTGTAGCTTTGTAGTATGTTTTGAAATCAGGATATATGGGTCGTTTAACTTTGTTCTTCTTTTTCAAAATTGTTTTTGCTGTTCAGGATCCATTGATATTTCATATGAATTTTAGGATTTTTCTTCCTCTGTCATTTTTGAAGGATAGTTTTGTAGATATAGAATTCCTGGTAAATTATCTTTTCCTTTTGTCACTTTAAATATGTCATCCCACTGCCTTCTGGCCTCCATGATTTCTGATGAGAAATCAGCTGTTAATCTTAATGCAGATTCATTGTAGATGATGTCTGGCTTTTCTTTTCCTGCTTTCAAAATTCACTTTGTCTTTTGAAAACTTGGTGATAATGTGTCTAGGTGCAGGTCTCTTTGAATTTATTCTGCTTGAATTTTGTGAAGCTTCTTGCATGTGTAGGCTAATGTTTTTCATCAAATTTAGACATTTTAACTATTATTTCATCAAATATTCTTTCTATCTCTTTCTTCCCTGTCTTTCTGAGATTTCCAGTGGGTATATATTGGTATAGTTGATGGTGCTCCACATGTCCCTGAAGTTCTGTTTATTTTCATTTATTCTTTCTTTTCTTTCTGTTCCTCAAATTGTATAATCTCAATTGACTTATCTTCAAGTTTACTGTTCTTTCTTCTGCCTGCCCAAATCTGATATTAAGCTTCTCTAATGATTTTTTAATTTCAGTTATTGTACTTTTCAACTCTAGAATTTCTATTTGTTTCTTTTTTATTATTTCTAGCTTTTTTTTTTTTTTTTGAGATGAAATGTCTCTATCAACCAGGCTGGAGTGCAGTGGCAGGATCTTGGCTCACTGTAACCTCCACCTTTTGGGTCAAGCAGTGTTCCTCCCTGATTTCTAGCTCTTTATTGATCATTTTCATACTTTTCTTTAGTTCTTTAGACATGATTTCCTGTAGTTCTTTGCATATATTTAAAATCATTGATGTAATGCCTTTATCTATTAATAGTAAGTCTAATTTATCAGCTTCCTTCCAAGGTTAGCCAGAGGTAAGAACTTAAGATCTTTTTGGATCTTTCCTGTGTATTTACACAGTGCTGGGTATGTGCACATCCCTATGCATTCATGTGATTTTCTAGATTCCCGGGAATACGTGGAGCTTTTCAAACCACCAATGGATATCTCATTTGCCAGCTTTCCCTTTTAATTTTTTTGGTTTGCTTATATTTTGTTTGTTTGTTTGCTCCACTGTTATCACTGCCTCAGACAACTGTGATCTTAAACAATAGCCACTATTTTTGACTAATGTGTTCCAGGGAAAAGGCTGTTTGCATTGAGATCTGAGACTGATTGAAGATAGGAACTGTGAGGGGGTTTTTCCAGAGAACTTCCAGGTAGGTAAGATAATGACAGTTCTATGTGAATTAAGATTTGGAGAAGGCCTAACCTTTTTCTGTGCCCTTTAAAGGCTGCTAGGCTGCTGTTTTTCACAATAATTGTGTGGTTATTGGTTTTCAGGGCTGCTACAGGTCTGAGGATAGAGGAATGAGACAAAGGCAAGTTAAAATGCCACAAAGCTTGCTGTTGCTACTGAAGTTTAACCATTTTCTTAAATAAACACTTCCCAGATTATTGGAAGCATTTGGTTAATTACCAGGTTATGAAAAAGTTGATTTTGACAATTTTTGCAGTGTTCTTGTGGTTTTTATATAGAGGGGAAGATTTCCAGAGGTCTTTGCTCTTTCATTTCTGTTGATGTTACCACCTCCATTGCTTCTTGAATTTTGTTTATTGACAGGAAGTCAGATGCTAATTTGATTCTTGTTAATTTTAAGTACTTTGTTTTAGGCATTATGAACTTTTACCATAATATGTCCAGGTTTGTCCTTTCATTCAAGGACACGTGCATTTCCTCAGCTATAGGAAATTTTCTTCTATCCTTTCTTTAATGAGTTTCTTTCTTAGATTCTCTTTCTTCTGGATGTACCCTCCATGTCTTTGTCAAACTTTAATTTCTTATCCTGTTATTTTTTTCTGGAGGAGTTTCTCTACTCTACCTGTCTGCTAAGTCTGTCTTATGCTGTGTCTATCTGCTGTTCAGCCCACCTGCTGGGTTTCGATGACTTTCATATTTGAAGGTTAGTTCTTTTCTTAGTTGTAATTCGTCCTCTCTGTCACAGTAAGGGTTTTCTTCAAATCTTTGGTGGTTTATGATTGTGTATTCCTTTCTGATTTGAGAGCCCAGAAGATGTGTCTGAGAATGCACTGCCTCTGGCGGTAGGGCAGGACATAGGGCTGGGCAGGTGAGTCAGTGGAGTCTTCTGGCCAAGATGATTCCCTTCCTCCTGGGTGAGGCCAACCACCAGAAGCGTTGCCCTCCTTCTCTCTGCAAACACTCGGTGTGGATGCCTCTGGGGCTTGCTGTGCCTACTGCTTGGCATGCATATGCATGTGTGTGTGTTTGTGTGCATGTGTGTTTGTGTGCATATGCATGGGAGCACCTGCCTGATGGTGCTACTGTGATGTCCCACCAGCTCTGATGGTGGCCTGGAATCCCCCCTGGTCTGCACAAGCTCCCAATATCATCTTCATCTAATTTAAGGAGTCATCCCCACTCCATGCAACGATTTGATCGGCTTTGTGTCTTTCAGGAATGGCTCATTATTTCTGGCTAGAGGCTGTCTTTCTTCATTTACCTTCACTGTTTCCAATTCAGTTATTTAAAATTATTTCCTGTCATTTCTAGTGACTTGGCGTGGCGTAGTGTAGGCCGTGGTGTGTCTTCAGTCCCCCTTCTTTATTCACTCTTCTCAGGTGGTTTTTGTTCAAAGTTATTTGAGGTTTTCCTGTGGACTGCAAATTGATAAAAAATAGTCATTGATAATCAGAGGAGGAGATAAATTTTGCCCCCATTATCTTTGTAAATGTTGAGAATTTCAAACCCGAAGGCAGAGAAAGCATGGCTTTGGGTCGTCCACTTCATTAAAATGCAAGCTTTCCTTATCCATAGTTAAGGGCTACTTTCCCTGGGAAGCTTCTCTTTTGACTACCTCACTGCTGGAGAACTTCAGTGGCTTAACCTGAGACAGCACCTCCTTGGCTGGGGGCCACTGTTTTAAAGCTTTGCAATTTTAGGGAGCGGTCTGGGTGGAGTCATGTTGTAACTGCACCCTGTAACATTTCCCACGCACTGGCTGTGTTGATGGCTGTTGCTGTCTGCGGTTCTGTTCCGGCCAGTGAAGGCAGAAGCATTGCTTGTGTTGAGAAAACCTGACTCACCCCGCAGCCTCTGGCTGTGGTTTGCTCACATGTGTTTCTAGACCTCTGGGGCTGGCATTTTTGTGAATTCTTTCAAGTTCATTCCTGTTCCTCGGGCTCACCCCCTTGCAAGTGCTTGCTTGCCCCACATGCCTAAAATGGCAGAAGGACCTCAGCTCCACCTGATAACTGTCAGCCATTGTTTGTTCTAGGCCTTTCCGGCACTACTGCATTATCATCTCCATGTTTGTGCAATGTAATCATAAAGATACTTTGTACTTCTCTGGAACTTTCCCCGGAGGAACTTTTGAACATCTAAAGAATATAGTTTTGTAATCCTCGTAATTTTCCAGTCTGAGGTAAATGTTTCTTAGTTAATTTTTAAGGAAATGACTATGATTTTGATGCTAACACCCTGAGCTTTGAATTTTACCACAAACAGAAGAACTCTGTACCCTGAGCCTGTGTAGAAACGAGGCATGTCCTTATGGGCGTGTGGTTATGCGCACAGGCATCTTTCCTGCAAGACTTTTCAATATGAAATTAAAGATATACTTTCCCAGAAGAAAAACTTCTAACAGAAAATATCCAGATTTTGTGAGGGAGGACTAAGGAGAGAGTTTAGTTCTGTGGTGTCTAGAATGGTAGTTCTTTTTTTTTTTTTTTTTTTTTTGAGACGGAGTTTCACTCTTGTTGCCCAGGCTGGAGTGCAGTGGCGTGATCTCGGCTCACTGCAACTTCTGTCTCCTGGATTCAAGTGATTTTCCTGCCTCAGCCACCCAAGTAGCTGGGATTACAGACGCCTACCACTACACATGGCTAATTTTGTATTTTTAGTAGAGATGGGGTTTCACCATGTTGGTCAGGCCGGTCTCAGACTCCTAACCTCAAGTGATCCACCTGCTTCGGCCTCTCAAAGTGCTAGGATTACAGGTTTGAGCCACTGGACCTGGTGTAGAATGGCAGTTCTTAGCCATGTTTGCATACTAGAATCACTTGGAAAGCTTTTTCAAAAATACTGGTGCTTGCAGTCTTTAAAAGACTGGCAGCAGGCCGGGCGCGGTGGCTCAAGCCTGTAATCCCAGCACTTTGGGAGGCCGAGGCGGGTGGATCACGAGGTCAAGAGATCGAGACCATCCTGGTCAACATGGTGAAACCCCGTCTCTACTAAACATACAAAAAATTAGCTGGGCATGGTGGTGCGTGTCTGTAATCCCAGCTACTCAGGAGGCTGAGGCAGGAGAATTGCCTGAACCCAGGAGGCAGAGGTTGCGGTGAGCCAAGATCGCGCCATTGCACTCCAGCCTGGGTAACAAGAGCGAAACTCCGTCTCAAAAAAAAAAAAAAAAAAAGACTGGCAGCAGACCAGTGCTGTCTGGGGCTGGGGTGATGATGGGGGCTGACTACACACTGGCACTAGGGGACTTCTTGGGGAGAAGGGAAGGTTCTCCATATTCTAGATTGTGCTGGTAGTTACACAACTATGTATCTTAATAAAACGTTCTACTTACAATGGGTGAATTTTATGGTATGCAAATTATATCTCGATAAAGCTCTTAAAAAAGTCTTCCTAGGTGTCACTTCAGACTAATTAAGTCAGAATCTCTAGAGGTAGAGCCTTGGCAATTTTTTCAAACATTTCCTAAGTGCGGCCTGGGGAGGAATAACCACTGGCCTCAAACCTTGTTTGCCCTAGTAAGACAATCCTGCCCTGAGGCCAAGAACCTTCTACACAAACACTACTTAGTAATGCAATTTGGCTTTTTTGACTATCCCTTAGAGTAGTTAAGGCTCCTGAGACTTAGATATGAAGATGGCTGATGCATCTGGACTACAGTTCTCTGGTGAAAATATAGGCAAATGACTCGATGAGTTTTTGTAATTTTTGTGGGGGAAACTCCACTCCACTCCTCACATGCCTGGTAATTCTCTATCTGCCTAGTCAGGGCCAGGACGGGGGTAAGGCCAGTGAAACACTCACTTTGGGCACAAAATTTACCAAAAAAACAATAAATGAGATAAATACTACGGTAGTACAACCAAAATTGATAAAAATATTGATGGTGAACAAAATATCAACATATTATATAAAGGCAGGATCCTTCTAGTTTCCCCAAGGAGGCATGGTATCTGTCCCCTCCTCCTCAGAGTCAGGGCCACATTTAGCTGGCTCTGTAAGCAGAAGGGCCTGGTGACTATCTGGGCCTGAGACAGGAGGACTCAGCCCCAGTCCTTGCTGCTGCTGTGCCTGCCTGTGGGTGCACAGATAACTTGTCTTTCCTCCTGTTGGAAGATAAGGAAGCCAGCTTTCTGGGGACCCGTGGGTTCCTGAAATACCACAAATATGTGCTGAGCCCTGTCTGGGTAGTACGAAGTAATTCCTTACTCTCCTTTTTTCTCCCCAGGGCACAGAAGAGTGGGTGTGGTCTCCAAGGTTGTCTGCGTTTCTATCTGTGTTCTGTAGGCCTCTGTCCCTTTATAAAGAACTCCTGCTTGGTATCCAAATCTGGAGCTAGAAAATAAGAGTCTAGTTCATAAATTTGTGGTCTCATCCGGGGATGGATCCAGGTTTTCTGGCATGTGAAGCCTATCTCATTTTGGAGGCTTTTGTTAAGAAAAGGAATACACGGCCGGGCATGGTGGCTCACACCTGTAATCCCAGCACTTTGGGAGGCTGAGGTGGGCGGATCACCTGAGGTCAGGAGTTCGAGACCAGTCTGACCAACATGGAGAAACTCCATCTCTACTCAAAAAAAAAAAAAAAAAAATACAAAATTAGTTGGGCGGGTGGCGCATACCTGTAATCCCAGCTACTTGGGAGGCTGTGGTAGGAAAATCACTTGAACCCGGGAGGTGGAGGTTGCAGTGAGCTGAGATTGCGCCATTGCACTCTAGCTAGGGCAACAAGAGTGAAACTCCGTCTGAAAAAAAAAAAAAAAAAGAAAAGAAAAAGAATGCACATTTACAAATACAAAATTAAATTTAGGGTTTTGGAAGGGGCCGTTTGCAAGTGAAGGGCACTTAAGCTACATTACCCTTATGGCAAAATTCTCTCTGATCTCACCTTAATATTTTATTTTCCTTATAGCATTGCAGGATTTCTTTCTGCAGTTCACCAGCTACATCTGCCCATAGACCTTAGGACTATGTCTCAAGTCTTGTCTTTCAATTTCATAATTCCAAAAGTCCTAGTATTTTTTCTTTTGTGAGATAATGAAATACTTAAGAGAATTAGTTATAGCATCAAACTAGCTGATTTTGTATCCTGGCTCTGCCAAACTGCTTGTGTGAGTTGAGAAAATTATTTAGTCTTTTTGCCTCTATTTTGGGCTCTGATCTTACCCCATAGGGTTTTGTTGGGGGAGGACTAAATGAGCTAATGTGTCTGTGGTGCCAAGAACAATGCTGGACAGATAGATAGAAGACAATAAATGTTAGGTAGTGTGTCAGCCAGGATTCTTGGTTGTAAGGAACAGAAACTTACTCTGGTTCCCTTAAGTGGAAAAGGAATTTATTGGATGGATGTTAGTTCACAGAATTGACAGGAAGTTTGGAAAAGCAGAATCTGAAAATAGGCAAGTACTAAGAGAGGCCAGGCAGCAGAAATAATCTGAGAAGGGCATTCCGTTGCTGCTGCTGGACCCACATACCACTGCTGGATTCTGCCACTGCTGCAACCCTAATTTACCCATCCCTTCTTCTTGTGGTCCCTTACTTAAGATTCAAAATCACTGGTAATCCCAACTGGCTGAGTCCAACATTAGAGAGATACAGTTTGATCCACATTAAATTCTGTAGTAGAAGTTAGGGTCTCTTACAGTGAGGGATTCTACCCAAATGGGAAGATGCTGTGGTTGTTGGGGATCAAAAAATCCCCAAACTAATCCTGTTGGTTCTGTAGTGATTCCTTCAGTGTATTGTTAATAGGTAATGCCTAATAGAACTATGCTGCAGTATGAGATCTTGCCGGTAGGTGCCACTCTTTGACATGAGTATGTACCTTAACCTCTAACTTAACTCCTCAAAAGTAATAAGCTATTTTTTCCACTGAAATCAAACTGTGATGGTCAATTCTTGGTTACAGAAAGTGGATTCAGATGGTCAATTCTTAGGTTACAGAAAGTGGATTCAGTTCTCTTAAGCAAAAGCTTGCTGTTCATAAATTTATGTTAATTCTTTGGTACCTATTGCTATTTATCTGACAATAAATAAGAACATTTACTAGATGTTTAATGCACTACATTAAAAAATGGAAAAACAGTACAGCTAATTTTTTTCGTGATGTGCTTTCAGAATTGTAACATTATATTGCTTCTATGTAAAATATTATTATTTTCTGCTAGAAGTATTTTCCTGGAACATGATGGAATTAGATCAATGAAACATGGCAGTTCCCAAAGGCCAGACATGGGTTGATGTTATTTGAAGGGCACTGTTAAAACCTAGGTTCTTCAAAGGCAGATATTCCACCTCCTATTTATCAGTGCATACTCTGCATAGTTCTCGACACATAGTAGGTACACAGATAGCTCTTAAATAAACAGGGGAAGGAAAGAATGAGAATCACAGGTTGTAGGTACAGTACCACCTGGTCCCATGTGAGACTCAGTGCCAGTCTGAAAAGTCTTTAACCTTGAGCTTTGACTAAGGTCCCAGTTTATGGGTGTGATTTCTTTCCATTCATTTATTCGTTTGCTATTTTTTTTTATATCTTCTACCAAAATACACTGATTACTTACCAGACAGCAGCACCGTACTGAGTACAGCTGTGAAGATTTGTCAGCAGAGTCTCTAGACTTTGTGGATTTCATGTTTGAGTTTAGGGACAGACACACAAAGAGAACTTCAGAATAGTGGGGTCAACTCAAGGATAGAAATATGCACATGGTATTAGGACAATCCAGAAGAAGGATGCCTCCCCCAGCCTGGGAGGGTCATAGATGACCTTTGGGATCATAGAAACCTACATTTTAAAGGGATTCTTCAAAATATCTGACATGTACATAAAAATCAATGTACATTTAAATTGGTCTCATAGGTTTGATACTCTAAATCACTATAAAGTGAAGAATCTAGTGCAGTGCCTGGAACATGATAGCTGCTCAATAATGAACAGTTGTGGGTTAGTTAATTAATTAAAGAATACTTGTACTATCTAAGCTGGTGTAATCCACAGCATGCTGTTAAATATAGGAAGTGAAACTCATGGATTTAATTCCCACATCATCTGGTTAGTTATACACACAGGAAAAGCTTCTGTTTCAAGGTCGCAAAATTGAACCTTGAAGCTCACCTGATCCCAAGAACAGCAGCAATGGCTTACGACAAATCCATCCTCAGTACTAGAAAAAGTGAGGAAAGGCCTGGCTGTTAGAAGGAAAACTAAAAAACAGAAAAAACTTCATCAAAAAAAAAAAAAAAAAAAAAAAAAAAAAAAAAAAAAAGAAAAGAAAAAGTGAGGAAAGCTGCATCCGCAGATCACTGTTAAAGAGCCGTGTGTGTCCCCATCCTCATCAGGTTCCCATCTATGTGGGCATCAGTGTGGGAGATATTATTTATTTTGAAGACAGAAAATCAACCAATAGCTATGCTGGAAGAGCCAACTAGAATATTTATTAATTAGATTAAGATTACATTTTTATTCCCTACAGTGAATGCTTACATCTATTCCTATAATAAAAGAGCCCCAGAAGAAATCTTGATTAAAATCTATTAGCATATGGAAGCATATTTGCCTTGCTACAAAGGGAAACTGTTTTCTTAAATTTTTTTCTTTTGATATATGAAAAAATGCTTAACATCACTAATCATTAGAGAAATGCAAATTAAAACAACAATGAGATACCAACCATCTCACACCAGTCATTATGGCTATTAATAAAAAATCAAAAAACAAGAGATGTTGGTGAGGATGAGAAAAAAGGGAAAGCTTATACCCTGTTGGTGGGAATATAAATTAGTCCAACCTTTATGGAAAGCAGTATGGAGATTTCTCAGAACTGAAAATAGAACTACCATTGGATCCAGCAATCCTGCTACTGAGTAACTACCAAAGGAAAATAAACCATTATGTAAAAAAGATACATGCATTTTTGTGTTCATTGCAGCACTATTCACAATAGCAAAACTATAGAATCAGGCTGGGCACAGTGGCTCATGCCTGTAATCTCAGCACTTTGGGAGATCGAAGTGGAAGGATCCTTTGAAGCCAGGAGTTTAAGACCAGACTGAGCAACCGAGCAAGACTTCATCTCTATAATAAATATAAAAGATTAGCTGGATGTGATGGCCCATACCTGTAGTCCTAGCTACTTAGGAAGCTGAAGCAGGAGGATTGCTTGAGCTTGGTTATAGTGAGCTATAATTAGGGCACTGTACTCCAGCCTGGGCGACAGAGTGGACCCTTTCTTTAAAAAAAAAATCAACTTCAGTGTCCATCAACAGATGATTGGATGTAAAGAAAACGTGGTATAGATACATAATAGAATGCTATTCAGCCATGAAAAAAGAATGAAATCATGTTTTGTGACAACATAGATGGATCTGGCGGCCATTATCTTAAGTGAAATAACTCAGAAACAGAAGGTCAAGTACTGAATGTTCTCACTTATAAGTGGGAGTTAAATAATGTGTACACGGGGATATAGACTGTGGAATAATAGTAGAGACCTGGAAGGGCGGGAAGTTGGGAAGGTGGAGGGTGATAAGAAATCACTTAATGGGTACAATGTACATTATTTAGGGGATGGATCCACTAAAACCCCAGACTTCACCACTAAGCAATGTATCAATGCAGTAAAATTCCACTTGTATCTTGTAAGTTCATACAAATTAAAAAACATTTCTTCTTTTGAAATAGAAATGAATCTGTAAGTTTCATGATATTTCTATCTGTTTCACTGCTTTGCTTATATAAATAAGAATACTATGGAACCGTGATTCAGGTCACAGTTTGGTTTGGTTTGACTTAGAAGCAATACCTGAGAGATGGGACTGGAAGTGGCCTGGGTCACACAGGGAAAGGCACATTGTTCAGCTGTGGCTGATTTATAACTAAGCCACCTGCATTTTGTGAAAATGGTCATGGCCCTCCCCTGTGTAATCAAGGAGTCAGCCTTCTGTTCTTCTTGAGGGTTAAATCTTACCTCTGACTCTTGAAAGTTTTGAGTAAAAAACTTTGCAGCATGCATAATAAACACTGAAGATCCCCTTTGCATATATAGTTTGTTGTTATTATTATTTTTTTTGACATACCATCTTGTTTTGAGGGAATACAGCTTACTGTAGCCTCCACCTCCCAGGCTCAAGCCATCCTCCCGCCTCAGCTCCCCAAGTAGCTGGGGCTGCAGGCACGTGCCACCATGCCCACCTAATTTTTTATTTTCTTTAGAGACAAGGTTTTACTATCTTGCCCAGGCTGGTCTCAAACTCCTGAACTCAAGCGATCCACTGGCCTTGGCCTCCCAAAGTGCTGGGATTATAAGCATGAGCCACCGCCCTGGCCATGCTGTTGTAATTAATAAAATTTACAACTCATTGAATCTGGTACATGGTCAATAGTAGATATGATTTTGCGCCCCACTGGAGGCAGTTTATAAATGTAAGCACTTCTTGTAACTGAAGATATTTTTAACAGCTAAACCAACAGTTTAGATGCTGTTTTTCCATTCTATCCAGGATATATAACATCCTTACGGTCCATCTTTTCTCTGATGCTCTATAGATTTTTTTTTTTTTTTTCCTGAGATGGAGTCTCACTCTGTCGCCCAGGCTGGAGTGCAATGGTGCAATCTCCGCTCACTACAACCTCTGCCCCCCAGGTTCAAGCAATTCTCCTGCCTCCTCAGCCTCCCAAGTAGCTGGGATTACAGTGCCCGCCACCATGCCCAGCTAATTTTTTGTATTTTAAATAGAGACAGGATTTCACCATGTTGGTCTTGAATTCCTGACCTCAGGTGATCCACCTGCCTCAGCCTTTCAAAGTGCTGGGATTACAGGTGTGAGCCACCATGCCTGGCTGACGTTCTGTACTTTTAAATGAAAAGTGTTTCACAATGATTCTCACACACCTTAATGCAAGGGTTCCAAATTTCACGCTCTAAGCCGAAGCTCTCTGCAATTTCCCTCTGCATTTCTAGTATAACTTTTCAAACTTGAGGAACTGAGCAGTGGTTTCTGACCCCAAACCAGACAAAATCCTGGTTTACCCTGTGGGTCAACAATCCTTCCTTTAAAAAAGGTGTTATCCTTTTCATTTGTCCTGGAGACGCAGTATGGCATGATGGCTGAGGGCATGGATGCTGGAGCCAGGTTGTCTGGGTTTGTACCACAGCCCTGTAGCCCTGGGTGAGGTTTTCAACTTCTCCTTATCTCAGTTTTCTCCTCTGTAAAAGTGGGAGAGTCATCAGGTACAGTGGCTCATGCCTGTCATCCCAGCACTTTGGGAAGCTGAGGCAGGTGGATTGCTTGATGTCAGGAGTTTGAGACCAGCCTGGGCAACATAGCGAGACTCCGTCTCTACAAAAAATTTAAAAATTAGCTGGGCATGGTGGCGTACGTCTGTAGTCCTAGCCATTCAGCAGGCTGAGGTAGGAGGATTGCTTGAGCCCAGGAGTTTGAGGCTGCAGTGAGTTCTGTTGTGCCACTGCACTACACCCTGGGTGACAGAGTGAGACGTTGCCTCTAAAAAAAGTAGACAGGGTGATAGTAATTCTACCTGACAGGGCTGCATGTGACACCTATCTGCATTTTTCTGTGGTGTACTCGGCACAGAATTATGCTCAAGTGTTTCATAACGATAGAATAATAATAGCTATCAGCATTGGAAAAATACAATTACCTGGAGAGATATAATACATTCTGGTGATTATTTCCAATTACATGTACTGATATCAGATTATTTCCTGTATTTATTTGTTTTGAGTGAAGAGGGCTGTTTTAAAAGCAAGAGAGTACTCCCGCCTTCATTGTATTTAAAGTCTCTTGGCATTAAATACTATCTCTGTTCTGATGACTTTCAAATTCATATCAAATTCATATTTCTAACACAGGCCTCTCTCATCAACTCCAGGCTCCTCTACCCAACATTTCTTTTTTTTTTTTTGAAATAGAGTCTCACTCTTTCACTTAAGCTAGAATGTAGTGGCGCAATCTCAGCTCACTGCAACCTCTGTCTCCCTGGTTCAAGCAATTCTGCTTCAGGCTCCAAAGTAGCTGGGTTTACAGATGCACACCACCACACTCAGCTAATTTTTTTGTATTTTTATTAGAGATGGGGTTTCATCATGTTGGCCAGGCTGGTCTCGAACTCCTGACCTCAAGTGATCCACCAACCTCAGCCTGCCAAAGTGCTGGGATTACAGGCATGAGCCACTCCACTGGCTCCTTATCCAACATTTCTATCTGGATGCTGGACTCAAACTTCACATGTCTGCATAAAATCTTCCTCCATCCACAGTCTTCCCCATGTCAGTTGCTAGAAATTGCCTTTTCAGTTGCCTTTGGAAACCCCTTTTCTTCCTTGTATCCCACATCTAGCTCATCCAGAAAGCCTGTTGGCCCTCCCTTCCAAGTTTATCTACAAGTCTGACCACTGGTCACCTCTCCACTGCAGCCACCCTGGCCCCAGCCTCCATTGCCTCCAGCCTGGCTTACTGGTCGCCCTGCATCTGGCCTCCGAGTGCACTCTTAACACAGAATCCAGAGTGAGCTTTTAAAAACACAAATCGGATTGCATCACTCTTCTGATATGTAACAGAACCGTTCTGTTCAGGGTTTTTGCACTGGTTGTTTCCTTTGCCTGGAAATCTCTTTGCCCTGATACCCCTGTAGCTAACTCCCTCACTTCCATCAAGCTTTTACTGGTCAGTCAGGCTTTGAATGAGGCCTGTTTCAAATTGCAGCCACTTTCCCTCAAGCACTCCCAATCCCCCTCACCCTGCTCTGCCTTCCACAGCACTTGTGCCCCCCTAAACCATGACATAATTGCTGCATTTCTGCATTCGCTGTTTACTGCCTGCTCTCTCTGATACACAGCAAGCTCCCTGAGGACACGAGCCCTTGTCTGTTGCAGTCACTGACGCATCCAAGCTCCAGGAACGGTGCCTGCCACCTCATAAACACGCAATCAGTACTGACCAGCTAAGTGAATGAATGAATGAAGGGGATGTCACTGAAGGGGAAATATGAAGACATGGAAACCCAAGGACCTGAAGGGGAAACTGCTTACTTGGCAGTTTTGCGGTCTTGGTGGGTGCACAGACAAGAGAAGTTCTTCAGATTGTCTCATGTCCTTCCTGAGTGATGTTCACCCTAGAGAAATCATGGCGTGAAATGGCTTGATATTCATGGCCTGTGCCCCAGTTTAGGAGACCCCACAGAGGTGTCCCTCCAGCTCACGTGATCCGTCCTCATCTGTCACCTGGAGCTTGCACTGTGACCGCTTGGGCAGGAATTGGGGAGTCCTGAGGCTTTGGGATGGTTCCTATTTGTTTGACAAGCAGAGATAAATAGCTATTGCCTTAAATAAGTTTCAATTAGTGAGGGAGACAGAAACCATTACAGTTCAGGGGTGTGAGTGCCCTGTAGCACAAGGAAAACTGCAGTGTGTGATGGGACACAGCAAGGGCTGGCACTCACAGACCCTGGGGAGGCCAGCAGGGTCTCCCAGGGGTGTGATGTCTCAGCAGGGTCTTGGAGCACAAATGAAAATAAGCCAGACAAAGAAGGATGGGAAGGCCATCTCAGATAAAGTGAGCAGTGTACGCTAAGGCAGGAGATGCCAGTGAGTGGCAGGCAGGTGGCTGGTTCAGGGTAGAAGGGAGGGTGGCCAGTATGAGGCTGAGAGGTGGGCAGGCCATGTCCTGGGGGACATGTGTGTTATTTTAAGGAGCCAGGACCTGGTACTATGGAAAGCCACTGCAGAATTATAGGCAAGGGAGGGACACGGTGAGATTTGGTTTCAGAAAGATCATTCTGGACAAGTTAGATTTGATTAGGATTTGATCAGTGACTGAATTAAGATAATGGCAGGGGAAACAGAGAAGCGGAGAGATTCTGGAGCTATTATACAGGTAGAATTGTTAGGACAGTGTACCCTGTCTGTCGGATACAGGCCATGAGGGAAATAAGAGTCAAATATGGCCCCCAGGTTTCTGGCTTGGGTAATGGAATAGATTTCTGAATTAGGAGGAGAAGGAAAGGGCTTCACGGAAAGATGCCAATGTCACTTTGTGAATATGGATTTCAAAATGCAACGGGGGCCAGGCACGTTGGCTCACACCTGTAATCTCAACACTTTGGGAGGCTGAGGCAGGCGGATTACCAGAGGTCAGGCAGGAGTAGACCAGCCTGGCCAACATGGTGAAACCCCGTCCCCCCTACTAAAAATACAAAAATTAGCGGGACATGGTGGTATGTGCCTGTAATCTCAGCTACTTGGGAGGCTAAGGCAGGAGAATCGGTCGAACCCGGGAGGTGGAGGTTGGAGTGAGCCTAGATCACGCCATTGCACTCCAGCCTGGGTAACCGAGGGAGACTACTTCTAAACAAAACAAAACAAAACAAGTAATGACGCATCTGTCTTAGTCTGTTTGGGCTGCTCTAACAGAAGGCTGCAAGCAGGATGCTTTGTCACCAACACGTATCACCACCACCAACAGAAATGGGCTTCTCACGGTTCTGAAGGCTGGGAAGTTCAAAATCAAGGCAGATTTGGGGGCTGCTGAGGGCCCACATTCTAGTTCATAGATGACGCCTTCTAGCTGTGTTTGCACATGGTAAGGAGTGAGTTCGCTCTATGGGGTCCCCCTTTTTTTTCTTTTTGAGACAGAGTTTTGCTCTTGTTGCCCAGGCTGAAGTGCAATGTACGATCCCAGCTCCCTGCAACCTCTGCCTCCCAGCTACAAGCAATTTTCGGGTCTCAGCCTCCTAGGTAGCTCAGATTACAGGCATGTGCCCAGTTAATTTTTTTTTTTTTTTTTTTTTTTTGAGACAGGGTCTCACACTGTTGCCCAGGCTGGAGTGTAGTCTCAGCTCACTGCAACCTCCCCTTCTCAGGTTCAAGCAAGTCCCCTGCCTCAGCCTCCTGAGTAGCTGGGATTACAGGTGTGCACCACCAGGCCTGGCTAGTTTTTGCATTTTTAGTCGAGGTGGGGTTTTGCCATGTTGCCCAGCTGGTCTCGAACTCCTGAGCTCAGGGAATCCGCCTGCCTTGGCCTCCCAAAGTGCTGGGATTATAGGTGTGAGCCACTGCACACGGCCCCGGCTAATTTTTTTTGTATTTAGTAGAGACGGGGTTTCACCATTTTAGTCAGGCTAGTTGTGAACTCCTGACCTCAGGTGATCCACAGGCTTCAGCCTCCCGAAGTGCTGGGATTACAAGCATGTGCCACCACGCCTGGCCTGGGGTCCCTTTTATAATGACATGAATCCTGTTCACTTTTGAAAGACCCCATCTTCTAGTAGCATCATGTTGGGAGTTAGAATTTTAACATATTAATTTTTGGGAGGTACAAACATTCAGACCATAGCAATAGTCATCTTGAGATATCCAGCAGGAATTGGGGACTTTGAGGAGGGACCCCACTTCCTTGGGGGAGTAGGGTCCTTCTTCAAAGACGTGGTCTGGGCTGGAGGAGTAGGTGGGCTCACTGATGGAGAAAGCCTCCCGGACTATTGAGTCTCTCTCTGTCCATCATTCCTAAGGCTTAACGGGAACCCAGGCCTCCTTCACCAATGTTGGTTTGCTCTGGCCTCCCTGACTGCCTCATCCTGGCTCCTGACACTGTCTAAGAGCTTGCTTGGGGGAACGGGGGAAAGTGAGGTTCCAGAATATGCGAGAGGGAAGTCCACTGGTGATCTCTTAGCTTGGCTGGCCTCTGTCTGGAAAGCTCCTCACTCAAATATCTCTGTAGCTCATTCCCCAGCTGCTTCTTATTATTTTATTATTTTTTTGAGATGGAGTCTTGCTCTGTCACCCAGTATGAAACGCAGTGGCATGATCTCAGCTCACTGCAACCTCCATCTCCCAGGTTCAAGCAATCCAGCTGCCTCAGCCCCCCAAGTAGCTGGTATTACAGGCGTGTGCCACCATGCCCAGTTAATTTTTGTATTTTTGGTAGAAACAGTGTTTCACCAGGTTGGCCAGGCTGGTCTGGAACTCCTAGCCTCAAGTGATCCACCCACTTTGACCTCCCAAAGTGTTGGGATTACAGGTGTGAGCCACTACACCTGGCCTCATTCTCCAACTTCTTTCAAGCTTTGGCTCAAAAGTTATGTTTTCAATGAGGCTTGGTTTAAATGGGGTTATTAGAAAGCCTGCAGGTGTCAGGAGCTATAGTGACTTGGTTATGCAGTAGCTTGTATATCACTTGGCTCTGCTAGTCCCAATTAATGCACCCTTTTAGGTATATAGAGTATTTTTACAAATAGAGTTCTCTGACAGGGGCTTGTTGGTGGGGGAATTCTGTGAGTTCCATCCATCTGTTTCATCATAACTCAAGGGGTGAAAGTTGAGACAAACATATAATAGCCGTGTACTCAGCTGGCAGCTGCTTGGGTCATCATTACCACCCGCTCCCCGAGCTTCCTACCTTGGTAGACAGTGTTTGAGTGAGTTGACGCATGGAGGTTAATGGCTGAGGGGTGTGTGGCCTTGTGCCCTGAAAGTGAGCTTTGATCCCTATTTACAGCAATGTATCTCTACCCTGGAAAGTTCCGTAGCTCTCCAGTTCCACACTAGCAGGAAGGACTCCGATTGCTGGAGACAGGTGGGAACTCTGACTTAGAGCCAGATATCCATATCCTTCTCCATTCCTGTCTGTCTCCTGTTCCCTAATTGGGAATTTCCTGGGGGTTTTTCTTGGTAGGTTAGTGTCACAGGTGACATCTTGTATGAGGACAAATTAGTATAGGAGGGAGAAGTTATATCTTTCACAGTATCCACTGTAGCAATGGCCTCTTTAAGATATAGCCACGCGTCTTTATGTGATTTTCTTTCCAGGGGCAATACCCGCCTCCCTCATTGACGCTGTCAAGGGCATCTCCAGTTAGCTATTTCCCCCTCCACATTACAGCATCGAGGATGGGCTCCTCTGCCATCTGTTTTCTTCATCAGGTGCATGGGAGAAGCAAAGCAGGGATCCCAGTGCCGTCCTTCGGTGGAGCTCATGAAGGGGCTGGCAGAAGAATTCTAGATCCACCAGGAGGGATTTTGGTTAAAAGGAGAGTTGCGTTATCAGTCCGTGTTGTTAGTCCTGAGGAGGCTGTGGACTTCTTTTTATTTAGACCTTGTCAAATACAATAGCTTATTATGAGGAATGTGTTCCCATCTGAGAGCTGGAAGAAGGCTTGAAGGACCTCTTTGGGGACACTACCCCCCTTTGGCTATTCTTGTTTTTGTTTTGACTAAAGGGAGCCAACATTCAGCCAAGGCTGAGGTAGCAGAAAAATCTGTTTACGACACTTAGGCTGTGAAAAACAGAATCAGGGCAAGAGCAGTTTTTCTCCTCTGGAATGGCAGTTTTCAAGGCAGTCAATTATGAAATAGCCTGAGAAGAAAGTGGCCTCAGTTTGATTCATATCTAAACCCTCTTTCCATGTTCATAAAAGATGATGATCCCAGGGTCAGGGCAAAGGAGGGTTTTGCCTTGATGGCACAATTGTCAAATATTCTGTTCAGGTTGCAGGACATGCTTGGGGCAGCTTTCAAAGGTTCCTGACCTGCCAAATTCCATTCCTCGCTCTTGCTAAACAGTCCCAGAGAAAGCACAGGAATATGAAAATCATAGGTTCGGGGGAGGCAATAGAGCCAGAGCTGAATGAGAGGGTTTTCTGCACTCCCTGAGTAAACTATTTTTCTTCATGACACTTTGAGATCATTCCAGCCCTTATCAATCTTCCTGCTGAATTTTTATTAGCTCTTGCTTCACAGTTTTAAATTTGTTTTTATATCCTCAAATGGAATGTTGTGGCAAAACCCAGGAGAACAATGAGAAGAAGCCCGTATGCTTCCTGGCCATTCTGCCCGCGCCAAGCTGCAGGATGGTATATTACGCATTAAGATGAACTGCTCTATGGGAAAGGCCACCTCATCAGTGGTGTGGAAGGAGTTCTGGGAGATTCGAAGTCATCTGAGCCTGGGGTAGTCAGGTCTGGGCAGGAGGGATTTGAGCTGGACCTTAATAGGGCATCTTTGGTCCAGAGGAAATTAACGAGGAAGACCTTTGGAGAAACAGGAATATCATAAGTGAAAGCACAAAGGTGGGAAAGCAAAGGGTTGACTTAGGCAGTAATGAATGGCCAAGAACATTGGAGGATGAGGCTGGAATAGTAGACTGGACCAGGCAGAGGGTCTCAAAGGCCAGGAGTTTGGTCTTTAGCACACAGGAAGGGAAAGCTAATGAGAGGTTTCTGAATAGGGGACTGCCTTGACCGTGCTTAGACCTTTCGTGTTGAGGTAGATAGTCTCTGAAGTTCCTTCCTTCCTCACACCCGGGTTGTCCTTTTCCTCAATAGGTGGAGTCGATTTCCCTTATCCCTAAATCTGGGTTGGCCTTTGTGACTTTCTTTACTATTGCAGAATTGACATTCTATGACCTTTTTTTTTTTTTTTTGAGACAGTTTTGCTCTGTCACCCAGGCTGGAGTGCAGTGGTGCAATCTTGGTTCACTGCAACCTCCGCCTCCTGGGCTAAAGCGATTCTTGTTGTTCAGCCCACCATGTAGCTGGAATTACAGGCGTGTGCCACCATGCTGGGCTAAATTTTGCATTTTTAGTAGAGACATCATTTTGCCATGTTGGCCAGGCTGGTCTCAAACTCCTGGCCTCAAATGATCCCCCCACCTTGGCCTCCCAAAGTGCTGGTATTACAGCCATGAGCCACCATGCCTGGCCTATATTGTAGCACTTCTAAGACTAGGTCGTAAGAAGCCTTGCAGCTTCCTTCCAGGTCTCTCTGAATGCTCAATCTGGGGATGTTCCCTCTTGGAACCTAGCCACCCTGGGAGAAGCCCAAGACATATGGAGAGGACATGTGTTTATGCTCTGGTTGACAGCTTCATCTGAGCTCTTCCACCATACCAGAGCAGAGTGAAGGATAGAAACTGGATCCTTGATTATACACTCAAGTCACTAAATAAAATTCGACCCCAACTTCCAGTTATAGGAGCTAGTAAATCAGTTTTATTGTTTCCAGCCAGTTCGGGTTTATTTTTCAGTTTCTTGCAGCTATGTGAATTCTAAATGATTCAAAGTCGTGCTGGTTATAAACACACATTCCAGTTCTCACCTCTTAACTGTGTGATGAGGCAATGTCTCTGGACTGGCTTCCCTACTGCTCTATCTTTAAGGGATGTTTTTTGTGGCTGATTTTCAGTTGTCCTAAAATATTAAATTTACTTTGCTCCAGATAAAAGTACTTATCCCTGTGGAACCTTGTTCTGTGCAAGGTTCAAGAAGTTTCTCTCCTTGAACTGTCAGTTATCAACACAACATTTTAGAACCACTTCCTTTTTATTTGCTTTATGCATTAAAGTTATCTCACCCTTCATTTCACATATAATACTTATTCTCAAATGTCTACTTTTTCTCAATGCCACTTTCACTAAAAAACAAAAGAAACAAACGAAACCCTTCATAGAGATGAAGGATGTCCTGGTTTGAAAATACAAGTATCTAGTCATAGGAAAGTTTTTATCCAATTTAAGCCAATAGATTAGATCTTAGTTGAAAATCAGTGTTGACAGTATGGATAGAGTAAGTTTGGATGAAGATCCCTTGGGTCTAATTACTTGTGGTTAAGCTGACATTTAAGGTTGTAAACTTGCAACCCTGGGATCTGTCTCTGAATCCCTCTCTGATAACTTTCCAAGATAAGCATCCAATGACACCTAGATGCTGAGCTCTCTTCTGAACTTACCGGACTCCTTATCTCCAGGGATTTTAAAGGAGGTGTATTAGTTTGTTATGCATTTCTATAAAGAATGCCTGAGTCTGGATAATTTATAAAGAAAAGAGGTTTATTTGGTTCAAGGTTCTGCAGGCTGTACAAGAAGCATGGCATGAGCATCTGCTTCTGTTGAGGCCCCAGGAGACTTACAATCACGGTAGAAGGTGAAGGAGGAGCAGGCTGTCACGTGGTGAGGCAGGAAGCAAGAGAGATGGTATGCTCTTTTAAACAACCAGCTCTCGTGTGAACTAACAGAGCAAGAACTCACTCATGGCTGCAAGGACAGCACTAAGACATTCATCAGGGATCCAACTTCATGACCCAGACACTTTCCACTAGGCCTACCTCCAGCACGAGGGATCACATTGCAACGTGAGATTTGGAAAGGACAGATATCCAAACTATGTAAGGAGGTATCTGGGAATTTTCTCAATTCTGCAACATAGTAAATCAAAAGATGTGTGGGTTTTATGAAATATAACAAATCTCACAGTCCAAAACAGTGACTAGCCTAGAAAAAAGGTTGTCTTGGGCCTCTGAGAAGTTCTGCAATTACCATCCTTTGTAGTCATTCCTGGAGCGCTAGAAACCCTCATTCTCTCATTCTCACTGCTCTGTGAAGCAAGGGGCGAGTCAGTGCCACCGTTAGGAAGCTCTCGTTTAGAGACAGAAACCTCTCAGGTTCAGATGCAAGTCCTGACGCGTCTGCCCATGTCCATCCTGCCGCAGGCCTTCTTCTGTATTCCACCCTCATGTTAAGGGAATCAGAACTGCACCTCCTTGAAAGCCTCCCTCCTGGAAATACATTCTAGTTCAATTTCAGAGCATTTAGGAGCAGGGGACTTGAGTTCTAGGGAAGCTGAATTTTTAGCCCCTTGAACTTGGGAAAGTCACTTGAAAATATAGTTTTCATATGTGTAAAATAATCTCTCCCTCCCTAGGGCTGTGGGACGAAACAAATAAGGCACTTTGAAAACTGGGAAGCACTAGGTCTGCATCTCAGCCTCTTTGTGTTCTCTTCACTTTTTCAAAGAGGAACATTTTTGATGAATGCTTGGCCTAAAACCATTAAGGGTGAACAACCATTAAAACAAAAGCCAGCATTTACATTACAAGTAAATCTTCTTATAAATCACAGGCCCAGATGGCCTATCTCCTCTTATTAGCCCGAGTAACATTCGAGGGGGAAAAGGACGAAGAAATAAATAGCAGGCTATGGAGACAGTAGGAGCAGAAGGAGGAGAAGCCCCTAGCAGCTGCTCTGCAGCTCGTCTGCACATTAGGTTGGCAACTTGGAAATTATTTGGTTACTTTGGTGTTTGTAGACAGACATCAGATAATTACAAGGGGGAACATTAGCTTTGGGACATGATTTGCCCAGATTGGCTGTCTAGAATGATCTAATTATTGAGTGAAACAGCAACTTTTCATTTCACTTGAGGCTACAGAGAGTTATAGTTGGCTTTGTGTCACTGGGATCAAGGTTTAGAAACATGCAGTATATTTCTAATTAACATAGAGTATAACTGTTCTAGTGCTAGAAGAGCCTTTTTTAATGGCATTTTCCTTAGGAAGTTCTATTTAGAGAGAATACTACAGGAAATTTCTAGGCCCTCATTTTATTTCCATCTTAGAATGTATGCTCTTGATGTTACCCATGCATTTAGTTATGGATTATTTAATGCCATCATATATTCTAAACCTTCCCTTCCCTCATTTCATTAGTGATGGGAGGAAGATTACAGCCTACAGTCTTCAAAAAAAAAGAAAAAGGAAATTGGGTGCTTCCTCTCTTATTTATTCATCTTCTCTGACTTCTTACATTTCCCAAATTACCTTCTGGGTTGTGTGCCCATCAGGGTGGTTAGCATTCTATTGATGTGGGAGTCCATTTCCTGCTCGCTGGGGCTTCTAACTGGAGTGCCACATTGCTTTCTTTAAATTAGACCTCTCAGAGCAGCCCAGCTAAGAGTTGGAGTAGCAGTACTTACGGGCCTGACTTGCATTCAACTTAGATTCACTGCAGCTACATGTTCTCTGCCGTTAAAATGGTGGCCTATTATTCCAAGGGTCGGAGAAAGCACAGCAGAAAGCGGCAACATAAAGTAACTCTGCAGTGTATTGTTCTGGGGCAAAAGGGTTTTGAATCTAACAGCACAACAAAAGAGTAAAGAGAAAGTGCTTTTTGTCACCCTGGAGGAAAAAACTCCCCTCTTTGCCAAAACTCCCCTCTACTTGGAAAGGATGAAGAGCTTTTACAGTGTTGAAAAAAAGAGCAAGGAAATACGGTTCCATTCCCACGTCGGGACCTGCTATTTCTTGGTGGGTGCAGAAGGGCGATTGTGTACATTCAGTCAATTATAGGGAAAGGGCATTTACCAGCAGAAGTGTGGCATGCTTGGAAGAGGCAGCCAGCCTCCTTTCCCTCCAAACATAAAATGGACAGTTTGGTAGAGGGGAATTTGTTCATTTTGACGGGACAGTAGCCACAGTGTTCTAATTTCCATTGAGTCGTGGTTTAAATGACCCTCCCTTAATAAGAAAAGCCTGCCCGATACCATAAGTAATGAAATCATTGGCATTAGAAGGTCTGTAGATTTCAGATTGTGGGGAGATCAGGGATTTAAATGAAAATTTAGGTCATTAGAGAAAAGACCACTGGTAAGTTTCACATGGGTCAGTCTGGGTTTTTCTTTTTTAGCACAGCAGGTCTCAAACCTTACGGATACCAGAATCACTTGGAGGTCTTATGAAAACACAAATGGAAGGAGAATGTTAGTGTCTACTTCACAGATCAGTGGTTCTCAAACTTTGGTGTGCATCAGAAACACCTGGGTTCACTAACCCACAGGTTCCTGAGACCCACCTGCCACTGTTTATTTCAGTAGGGCTGGGGTAGGGCCTGGGAATTGGCTTTTCTAACAAGTTCTCAGGTGAGGCTGCTGTTCTGACTTGGGAAACATTTGAGAAACATTGGTAGGGCAGGGCTAGTTAAAACATCTGAAACCCTGCCCTGACTTGTATGAAATCTGCTATAAAGTAAGAAGTGGAGTTTTTGGCTGACTGCTTGCTAGTTGGACTTAAGAAGACTGGCATGTGTTGGTCAAGCTGATAGGCTCAGTTCACATCTGAGTACCAACTGCTAAAAAACTGCTAAGACAGAGAAAAGATGGTTTTACACACCCTGGGAAAGAGATATACGGAAAAATATCTTTTATATGTATTTCTATATTTTTATAAAATTAATAAATATATATTTATAAACAAATATATATTTGGGGGGCTTTGAGAATAGTAAAGATATAAATCAGCACAATGATTTCATATAAGCCCTGTGCAATAGAAAAGTTTTCTTCTAATTTTCCCTTCATAATTTTGAATTATTTGAATCTACAAATTATTTATGGATTCGAGAATATATTATACTCTGTGCTCTTCCTAGGATAAGCCTTGAAAATGCCTCTTCAGTTAACAGAAAACCCCTCTGCACTGGCTCTTAGGAATTTGGAGATTGGTATCTCTGGCTAAATTGTAATAAAGGCAGGCAGAGAATATGCCAGCCTTACACAATGCACACTGGAGTCTCAGAGCGCGATGGGAGTGTAGAGGATGACAGGTCATCTCTTTCAATCTGCTCCTTCTACAGATAAGTAGACCCAGCCTGGAGTGTTTGAAGGAGGTGTCTCTGTGGCAAACTGCACGGTTCTAACGTGACCCACTGGTGACGGGTCTGGGCCGACGGAGAACTGCGGCATAAAGGGCCAGCCCGCCGGCCTCCCGGCTCGTGCTGGTGCCACATTCGACACGTGGCCATGCCTGTACAACCTGGCGTGTGGAGGCAGGGCATTCGGGGTTTGAGAAGGCATCACTGGATCTGGCAGCTAAAACGTGAAACACCAGCCCTCGGGCTTCTCCGCGTCTGTAGTCTCATCGGGAGGCCAGCCAACTTGCTGTCTGCTGTGCAGTGTGGGCGAGGAAGTGGGAGGAAAGAACTGGGTGATGAGAGAGGAGGAGGACAGGGAAAGCCTGAGGAGTGGAAAATTTGTTGAAGGGGGTGAGGAAAAGGCAAGCGAGCCCCAACTTTAAATACACAACTTAAAAGACCCTGCCACTGGCAGTGGACCAGCTCCTTGCTGGCTCTGGGCCCGCTGGCCCTCAGCTGCAGGCCCTGCCCCATGCCACAGAGAGTCAACCCGTGGGGCGCGTTTCCCAGGCTGCGTCTGCACGGTGTGTCCAGTGGTGGGATCGAAAGGTGGGGGGAAAGGAAGGGCCAGGGAATCCCACTTCCCCTCCCCAGGTGGCCGCTCCCGCAGCCAGAAGACCTCAGAGGCTTGGTCTCCTCAGGTGGCCCTGGACTTCCACAATTCCGTCTCCTCTCTTTGCCTTCCACCACATGGTTGCTAGCAGCTTTTTCCTGAGCTCAGTTCCCTTTTCATCTGTGGAAATAATTACCGGCATTAAGCTCTTTCTATTGTAAATACTTAAAATAGTTACTGTTTTATTGGTTAGATCCTGACTGATGCAGGATAGAATTATTATTTTCGGTGAACTTATGAGGCAACAGAGGATTATATAGGTTAAGTAACTTGTCTAAGGTCATCACAACTAGCAAATGATGGAATCAGTATCAAAATGTAAGACTGCAGAGCTCATATTCTCAACACGATACTCTGTGGCCTCTCACAGTGAGTTTGAGGGAATTCAGAAAAAGGAAGACAAGAAATGTCTTTATGTGTGAAAACGTTGCTTTGACCTCAAGAAATTAGGTAATCTCTGTGCTAAGGTGGGTGTACGTGTCTGTGCCTGGTATTCCAGGGTCCTAAATCTTGAGGAATTAATTCAGCTCAGGCATCGGTGCTGGTCTTTTATTATTCCTCATTTTCTCAGTTGATCACAAGGGGTTACTTATTTCCACTCATCTAGTTGCAGTTTGTGAAACTGTGGCCTGAGCCTTGCTTTGGAACTCAGGTTGCTATAGAAACCTTTGACTGGAGGTGATGGATCACGAAGGTTTATTAATGAGAATTTCTCCACTTTACCTCTGGGCTCAGTCTGCGTGAGATTCCCAGAAAGGCTCATTAGTTTTTGTATTAGGGTTCTCCAGAGAGACAGAACCAAGAGTGTGTGTGTGTGTGTGCGTGTGCGTGTGTGTGCGCGTGTGTGTGTGTGTGTGTGTGTATTTAAAGGATTTGGCTCATGTGATTATGGAGGCTGACAAGTCATAAGATGTGCGGTTGGCAGGCTGGAGACCCAGGAGAGCTGATGATGTAGTTCCAGTCAAAATGCCGGCAGGCTTGAGATCCAGAAAGAGCTGATGTTTCAGTTTGAGTCTGAAGGCAGGAAAGAACTGATGTTCCAGCTAAAGGCATTCAGGCAGGAGGAGTTCCTTTTTATTCTCTGGCAGGTCAGCCTGTTTGCTCTGTTTCAATTGATAGGATGAGGCCCACCCATGTTTGGCAGGGCAATCCACTTTACTCAGTCTACCCATTTCAATGTTAATCTCATCTGGAAACACCTCCACAGATAGAATCTGAATGAGACTTGACCACATGTATGGGCACTCCAGGGCCCAGGCAAGTTGACACATTAATCATCACAGTTTTCATTACACAAGGCTAACTTTTCCAACAAGTAGTTTTGTAACAAAAGCTGATGGTTCTCTCCACAGTCAACCCTACAGAACTCTGATTTTCAGGCATCAGAGAGCATATGCTTCAGTTAATTGCTGTCTAGCTCCTTCCCTGGAGTTCTGTCTTAAATTTATGGTTATCAGAGAGTCACCTAATACTTGAAAGATAGAAGGCATAGTTCTCAAGGAGTGGTCCCCAGAACAGCAGCAGCAGTTTCAGAATTGTTAGAAATGCACATTCTTGGGACCCACCCCAGACCTACTGAATCAGAAATCCTGTAGGTGAGGCCCAGCACTCTGCGTTTTAACTAGCCCTCCCAGTTGATTCTGATGCATGTTCAAATTAAAAACCCAGTGGTCTGGGCTATGGCAGTGTTTCTCAAACCAGAATCTGTGGGTCAGCAAATGAATTCTTGGGGACAAGAAATTTTGCTAACAGAATAAAAAATGAAATGTTAAAATTTCTTTTTTTGTTTTTTTAAAGATAGTGTCTTGCTATATTTCCCAGGTTAGACTTGAATTTCTGGGCTTAGGTGATCCTCCCACCTCAGCCTCCCAAGTAGCTGGGACTGCAGGCATGTACCAACACACCTGGCTGAAAAGGAAATGTTTTATTTTTGGCAAAAAATCCCCAAAAGTGAATATAAATATATTCTAGGTAACCTAAATGATCAGTTTATAAACAGCTACTGCCATATTATTTCTTTGTCCATAGTTTGTGTGTATATTTGTTTTTATACTGGTATGGAGTAGATTTACTTTGCCATAGGTTAATGAGCTGCATTTGAGCCAAGTGAAGACTGGGTGAATAATGTTGTTGCAGGTGTCTGAACCTAGAAAAGTGATGGAAAATTTAGGTATCACCTAGTTTGACACTATATGCATGTCACACATGAGTGACCTGTGCCATAGCTATCAATGTCCTTGCAAGTGTGATTTGGTTTCAGCAAATAGCATCCTTCCCCATACCAGTTTAATGTTGGTAGCTTGATTTTTGTTGATTTTGTAGTTTTGAATATGCTTAATTTGTAAGCTTATTTTGACTTTATTATTACTTGTATACCTACGCCTAGAGACCTTACACTGAAATTTCTATTTGCATATATTTAAGAAATATTTGATGGAAATAAATTAACTTTGGAGTCTATACAAATTTGTTTTTGTTTCTTTTTACAGGAATCTTTTTTGGTATCAGTAAGGATAGGCTAACTTATGTAACAATATACAAAAAATTTCAGTTACTTCACAGCAGCTGAGGGAATTTTGCTAATTGAGGTCACTTAGCAACCTAGGCTGACTAAGGCTTCATTTTGACTTGAACATTGTTTTAAAAAATATTGAATTGAAATATAATCCACACATCATCACAATATGCCACTATAAAGTATAAAATTTGGTGGTGTTTAGTATATTCACATACGTGTACAATCTGTTCTCTCACCACTTTCTAATTCCAGAACATTTTTATTATCCTGAAAAGTAGCCATGTGGCTTCTCTCTGTTCCCTACTCCCTAAACCCTAACAACCATTAATTTGCTTTCTGTCTCTGTGGATTTACCTATTCTGGATATTTCACATAAATGAAAGCATACATGGCCTCTTATGTCTGGCTTCTTCCACCTACCGTAGTGGTTTCAAGGCTCATCTATGTGTTGCTTTGTTTTTTGGTACAGAGTCTTGCTCTGTCACCCAGGCTGGAGAGCAGTGGTGTGATCTCAGCTCATGGCAAACTTCGCCTCCTGGGATCAAGCGATTTTC
This sequence comes from Sapajus apella, assembly GCF_009761245.1. Taxonomy (NCBI): domain Eukaryota; kingdom Metazoa; phylum Chordata; class Mammalia; order Primates; family Cebidae; genus Sapajus; species Sapajus apella. The sequence goes on along the minus strand of NW_022436968.1, from coordinate 22,478,249 downwards.
CTGCCTCAGCCTCCTGAGTAGCTGGGATTACAGGCGTGCACCACCACGCCCAGCTAATTTTCATATTTTTAGTAGAAACAAGGTTTTACCATGTTGACCAGGCTGGTCTTGAATTCCTGAGCTCAGGTGATCCACCTGCCTCTGCCTCCCAGAGTGCTAGGATTACATGCATGAGTCACTGCGCCCAGCCCAAGGCTCATCTATGTTATAGCATGGATGAGGACTTAATTCCCTTTTTATTGCTAAATATTTCATCTTCTTATGCACCACATTTTGTTTTTCCATTTATCAACTGATGGACATTTGGGTCGTTTCCACCTTTCGGCTGTTGTGAATAATGCTGCTATGAACATTCATGTGCACGTTTTGTGCAAACTTACATTTTTAATTCTCTTGAGTACATACCTGGGGTGAAATTTCTGAGTCATAAGATAATTCTAACTTTTGAGGAACTGCCAAACCATTTTCTACAGTTGTTGCACCATTTTACATCCCTATCAGCAATGCATAAAGGCTTCGATTCCCTACGTTCTCTCCAATAGCTGTTGTTGTCCTTTTTGATTATAGCCATTTTAGTGGGTGTGAAGTGGTTTTGATTTGCATTTCCCTAATGACTGATGATGTTAAACAACTTTTCATGTGCTTATTGGCCATTTATATATTTCCTTGGGAGAAATGACCACTCAGATCCTCTTGTTTATTTTTTAATTGGGTTATTTGTCTTTTTATTGTTAAGTTGTGAGATTTAAAAATATATATGCATGTTCTGAATGGTAGATCCTTATCAGATATATGATTTGAAAATTCTTTCTATAGGCTGTCTTTTCACTTTGTTGATAATATCCTTTGATGCACAGAAGTTTTTAATTTTTACAAAGTCCAATTTATTTTAATTTGGTTGCTCATGTTTTAGGTGTCATAGCTAAGAAACTTGTTAAACATCTTTGATAAGTGTTATGGCAAAATGTACCCTGGCTTTAAAGCTTCCACCTGGTAGCTCCATGTATTAGTGATGATCACCTTTTCTTGGCCACAGAATGCCACATGATTTCACTTAATTTAAGAGGGCAGAGAAGTACAAATCTTGACATGTTTCTGGAAATGGGGAAATGAAATATTTGGTAAGTAGCACTAGTGACTGCCATGATTTAGCTCATATTTGGAAACATCCAAACTTGAATCACCTAAAAACACCATGTCTGCTGGTCAAAATGGTGAAACCCCGTCTCTACTAAAAATACAAAAATAAGCTGGGCATGGTGGTATGTGCCTTTAGTCCCAGTTGCTTGGGAGACTGAGGCAGGAGAATTGCTTGAACCCAGGAGGCAGAGGTTGCGGTGAGCCAAGATCTCACCATTGCACTCCAGCCTGGGCAACAAGAGCGAAACTCCATCTCAAAAAACAAAACAAACAAACAAACAAACAAAAAACACCATATCTGGTTTATGTTAGAATCAAAAGATTTGTCTTCACTGAAGTACTAGATCTAATGTTTTTGCCTTTTCTCAAGGGCCTTTAGGATAAATAGTCATATGAAAAGTTTTGTATCTTCAGCCAGTTTGGGCCAAAGTATACTCTTTGTTATGTTACTTGGTGCCTCTTACGTAAGGAAATGCATGGCAATTCTTCTTAGAATTTAGCAACAGGAAGATATTTATTTCTAGATAAACTTATGTACTTCCCTTTTATTTTAGAATGGGAAATATGGTTCTATTTTTACTTTTGTTGCTAGGAAGCTCAGAGCTGAAATTAATGACAATCTTATATCTTCCCAGGGTAGCTAACACTATTAAGATCTTTGTTTCTTATACGTTTAACCGTCTGTGATGCTTTTATTCTGTACTACCTCATTTTTTTTTGTATTTAGTATATAAATAATAAATAAATTACAGATTTGATTATATTTTACAAATACACTACTTGGAGAAATATGCTTAATTTTTAGATTTTACAGATCATTCTGCTATGTGTATCAAAAATACAATAATTTAAGATGCAAAAATACAACATGGCTAAGGGTTTGAGAAAATGGATAAAGGCATCTTTTAGAGTAGACACTTTGTAATTGTATGATACTCTCAATTTACACTTTTGTGTATATGGGGTAGTTTGGTAATTATAAGTCTCAAAAATGTGCATGTTGTTAGACTCAAATTTGAACTTCTGGATATTTATCTTAAGAAATAATTTGGAATGTGGGCAGAGATTAAAGATTAATAGCAATATAGTAGCTAATGCTTTTTAAGCTCCTAGTGGCCAGGCACAGTGGCTCATGGTTCTAATCCCACCACTTTGGGAGGCTGAGGGGGATGGATCACTTGAGGTCAGGAGTTCAAGACCAGCCTAGTCAACATGGTGAAACCCTGTCTGTACTAAAAATACAAAAATTAGCCAGGCGTGGTGGTGAGCACCTGTAGTCACAGCTACTCTGGAGACTGAGGCATGAGAGTCTCTTGAACCCGGAAGGTTAAGGTTGCAGTGAGCTGAGATGTCATGCCACTGCCCTCCAGCCTAAGCCATGGAATGAGACTCTGTCTCAAAAAAAATAAAGGCAATTAATAAGGTCCTAGTTAGTGTTTTATATGTATTGTATCATTTAAAATGTAGGTACCACTATTATCCCATTTAATACATCAGAAACTGGAGGCTCAAAGAAGTTAAACCCATCTCTTGGTTTTAGTGCTGAGTTCCATGTCCTGGGAAACCTTCCAATCCTGAGCAAATGAAATGGTTGGTCACCTGTTTCTGCTCTAGTGAGCACTCTCATCTCATGCCCTCCACTCAGGCTCTCTCTGAGCCAAAGCGGTGCCAACCTCTCCAGGTAAGCTGTGCTTTTCATAACCACCTAACCCCAAGTGGGGAGGCAGGGCGTAAAAATACCACATCAGTGTCTTCTCCAGGGCTAAAGCACAAAGGAGAAATATGTTTCCTTTTTCCATGCCTTTGGTTTGGAAGAAGGAAGATCACTCTCAGCTCAGTGGTACCAGGATTTCTCTTTTATTCTGCTCTGAGCTGTCCAAATGGCCTTGAATATGTTCAGTGTTCTAATCTATAGGAGAGTTATGAGTATTCTTGCTAAGTAGTACATTTCTTTAGTATTCCTTAACCATAATATATTTCTTCAGGATATGTTAGAGGCCTGCCAGCCAGCCTCTCAATGTGACTTACCTTCCATGGGGTTTTGTGAAAAGTTGGCCTGGATTTTCCTTAGAGGGCTTTAGAAATGGAATCCATAAAAACAAAAACAAAAACCAAAAAACCCTATTTCCTCCTATCTTTCTCTTTCTAAATTGCTGTTTGATCTTGTCATAGTCTGCTAAATCTTGGCACTTGCTTCAAATTGCACATCACCCTTTTTACAGGATTTGATAGATAAAACCAATTCTCACTTGGAATACATACAATATATCAAACATTAGTGGTTACACATAATATTTGCAGTGTAACAGCATTGCACATGTGTAACTCATTTTAAATTTAGTGCATCAACATAAAAAGGAATGAATTAATGGCATTTGCAGTGACCTGGATGAGACTGGAGACTATTATTCTAAGTGAAGTAACTCAGGAATGGAAAACCAAACATCGTATGTTCTCACTGATATGTGGGAGCTAAGCTATGAGGACACAAAAGCATAAGAATGATACAGTGGACTTTGGGCACCTGAGGGGAAGCGTGGGAGGGATGTGAGAGATAAAAGACTACAAATAGGGTGCAGTGTATACTGCTTGGGTCATGGGTGCATCAAAATCTCACAAATCACCACTAAAGAACTCACTCATGTAACCAGGCTGGGCATGATGTCTCATGCCTATAAACCTAGCACTTTGGGAGGCTGAAGCAGGTGGATCACTTGAGGTCAGGGGTTTGAGACCAGCCTGGCTGACATGGCAAAACCCTGTCTCTACTAAAAATATAAAAATACAAAAATTTGCTGGGTGGCCTGTGCCTATGGTCTCAGTTACTCAGGAAGCTGAGACAGGAGACTTGCTTGATCCTGGGAGGCAGAGATTGCAGTGAGTCGAGATCATGCCACTGCACTCCAGCCTGGGCAACAGGGTGAGACTCTGTCTCAAAAAAAAAAAAAGAAAAAGAAAAGGAAAAAAGAACTTACTCAACTAACGAAATACCACCTGTACCCTAATAACCTATGGAAAAATAAATAAATGTAGTGCATCAAAAGTTCCTCCATTCATTTGCAAAAATGCCATTTTTACTCATCAGTTCCCACTGAATAATCATACACAGCTGACCCAAATCAGTTAAATGAAAGTGTCTTTGATCAGTTAAAAAAGTATAAGAACCAAAGCTCCCTTCCCAAGCTACAGTAAGATCTAGTTAGTCAGATAGAACTAAAGAGTCAAGCCCAAGGGTTGTGTTAGGGATGACAGGATTGCATGTTCTCTTTACAAAAACAGAACTTGGGCAGGGCACAGTGGCTCACACCTGTAATCCTAGTGCTTTGGGAGGCCAAGGTAAGAGGGTTGCCTGAGGCCCGGAGTTTGAGACTAGCATGGGCAACATAGTGAGACCCTGCCTCTGTAAAAAATTTAATAATTAGCCAGGCATGGTGGGGCGCGCCTGTAGCCCTAGCTACTTGGGAGGTTGAGGCGGGAGGATTGCTTGAGTCTAGGAGTTTGAGGTTGCAGTGAGTTATGAACATGCCATTGCACTCCAGCCTGGGTGACAGAGCGAGACCTTGTCTCTAAATAAGAAAGAAAAGGAAACCTGGACATCATCATGGACCAGAACTGGGCTAAACATTTGCCCTCCTTTTGCTATAGCTACTCACTTGAGAAAAACTGACTCAATTAGGTAGAATTTCCCCAGGCCCCGTACTTTCTTCAGATACCCTTGGTATGTTAGGAAATGTTTGCATTTATAAGAGACTAAATGGCTGCTTTTTCTCTAAAGCTTGTAACATTTCCTTCAAAATGTGAATGCAAGACAACCAGCCCCTCGCTGCAATTTGCTGAGCTAGTGCACAGGTAATATGGGCCAAAGACTGTGGGCCCAAATAGAAACACCTGGCTGGTTACAGACACATAGTAAGAAAAGTTGGGGAAACACAACTAGCTTTCTGTCAAGTTCTGGTGGGGGCCACCCTCACCACTTCAACTGAGAAGACACATTTTCCTCCCAGAAAGTTCTGGGGGGTAGAGGAGTGCGTATCCTGGACCTTGGAATCACGGACTACCTCACACCTCTCTTTCCTGGGCCCTGAAGGAGTATTTCTGTTCTATTTCCATTTCCTTTTGGAGAAATGCTGTGGTTTTAATGCTAATGGCTCAGCCAACGTTAGCCCTTTTCCTTAGTTTTGGATGCTTTTGCTTCTTTTAATTTCTAACCTTTTTTCCCAAAGCTTCTTCCCCACCCCAGCCCCACCACAGCAGGAATAACTTTATTTAGAAAAAATATTGGGTAATTTCTAAATGAGTAAGATCTACTTCATATCTTTAAACCTTCACTGTCAGCGGACTTTGTCCTCCAGTTACCGAAACTGAGGCCACCTCACCTGACTGCACCTGAAAATCTGTTTTCACCCGTCTCCTCTCCCCTCCCCATATCTGAGGAGCAGAAGTGTCCGTCTTCTTTCCATAGTTAATATGTTCTTCTGTATCTTCTATCACCTCCCACCGCGCCTCTTTTGGACCTTGCAGAGTCCCTTTTCTCTGTATCTTTAGTCTCGTGTTTTCATTCTTTCCTTCTCCACTGAGTCCTCAGCCTACAAACAAGTTTCAGCTTCCAACTTTTATATTTTTTAATATTTTTTTTGACGCAAGGTATCTCTTTGTCACTCAGGCTGGAGTGCAGTGGCATGATCACAGGTCACTGTAGCTTCGACCTCTCAGGCTCACGTGATTCTCTCAACTCACCTCTGGAGTAGCTAGGGCCACAGGCCTGTACCACCGTGCCTGGGTAACTTATTTTCTGTAGTGACAGGGTTTCTGTATGTTGTCCAGGCTGGTCTCAGACTCCTGGGCTCAAGTGATCCTCCTGGCTCAGCTTCCCAAAGTGCTGAGATTACAGGTGTGAGCCACTGCATCTGGCCAGCTTCCACATTTTAAGGAAGTCACCTGCTCCACTGCTGCTGCCCTTTCAAGCTTCTCCCTGTGTTGTCTGGAACATTCAAACTTCCCATCCTTCCAGACCCTGCTCAAAAGCCTCCAGGTGGGAAGGATCTTGTGCTGCTGCTCTCTGCTCCCTCTTTACCAAAATCTCTCTTTCTCCCCAGGAAAAAACTCTCATCCTCAAGACAGTCTGCCCTATCCCCAGTCCTTATGACAGTGTGCCAAATCCGAGAGGAAAAACCCGAGTTCAAGCTTTCCCTTAGTAGATAGAGTCACCACTGGGAACAGTAATCTGTCTGATCCCTGCGTTGGTTGACCTGTTCAATTTAGGCATCTTTCAAGGACAGATGCTAGTTGGGGATGAGGTTGGTGAATAATTAAATCTGAAATTACATTAAGAAAAGAAACAGTTCCTCCTTTAGCAAGGAGTCTAGTCCTGTTTCAGGGAGATACTGGGCTTCCTGCATCATGTGGCTTAGCATTTGGTTTCTATCCATTTAATTTCTGTCTTGGGCTTGGCTGTGGTGGGTAGGGGAAGGATCTCCCAGTATGAAAGAGGAGCTACATGGGTTTTAATGGATCTTTTGGTACTCAAAGAAGGGCTCTGGGCATTCTATTAAATATTAAAATTCTTTGTTTCATTTTGTTGCTGTTTCTAAGTGAGCATCGCATGATCCCGTAATTGGTCCAGGACAGTTCTTCCATCACCACTATAGGATGTCAGGTATCCTGTTTTCCCCATGTCCCAGTGGCTTCCTAGGGGCTGCTGACAACAATGTTGAGAAGACACTATTTTTCCATAAATGTTTACATGCTGTGGCAGGCAGAATTGTCAGATGACCCCCCAGTGACCCACACCAGTATGCAGTCTCCTCTCCCTGAGTGTGAGAAGCACCTGTGAGAACGATGATACTAGGATTGTATTCTATGATATGGTAAAAGGGAGAGTATCCTGGTGGACTTGACCTAATCAGATGAGCCCTCTAAAAGCAGTTTTCTCTTACTCGTTCCGAAAAACAAAGTCAGAGATTTGAAGCAAAAGAAGGATTTCACGTGCAATTGCTGATTTGAAGGTGGAGGCCACGTGGCAATGAATGTGGGTGGTTCTCTGGGAGCTGGGAGCTGAGAGCTGGATCCTAGTCCTATAGTTACAAGAAAATAAATTCTGCCAATAACTGGAGAGCTTAGGCAAGGACTCTGAGCCCCAGATGAGGGGTAAGCAGAGAACCCTGTTGTGTGCCTGGACTTCTGGGCTACAGAACTGGGAGATAATAAGTTCGTGGTGACTTGTTGCATAGCAATCAAAACCCAACACCCATGTGTTTGGCTTTTAAAAGTATACAGACTGCTTGCTGGGCATGGTGGCTCATACCTGTAATCCCAGCACTTTGGGATTGAGAGGCTGAGGTGGGCGGATCACCTGAGGTCAGGAATTTGAGACCAGCCTGGCCAACAAGGTGAAGCCCCGTCTCTACTAAAAATACAAAAATTAGCTGGGCATGGTGGTAGGTACCTGTAATCCCAGCTACTCAGGAGGCTGAGGCAGGAGAATCATTTGAACCCTGGAGACAAAGTTTGCAGTGAGCGAGAGCGCCATTGCACTCCAGCCTGGGGGACAGGGCGAGACTCTGTCTCAAAAAAAAAAAAAAAAAGTATACAGATTTCTTCAATACATTATAATGGTCTCAGCTGTCAGACTGGCACTTGCTTCACCATGGTGCCTACCACCATGCCCCAGGTGATGTCTTGTGGCAGAACTCAGCTAATGCTTGTCTAGTGAATGAATGACATTTTAAGGTTCACCTGGGTGGAGAAGAGGACGGGAGTAATAAACATTCTTTAAAGTTATCCCGATTCAGCTGAAAAACATTAGTTTAGTATCTACATCATTCAAGGCACTAATTTAATGTGTCTCATCCTGATTTCTTTCAGTGGCTGCAGGTTTTTTATCAAAATTGATTTTTTCCTGGACATTCCTGAAAGGTTTCCTTCTTTGGCAAGGATTTAACAAGAGCCATATCAGCATATAATTTTATTTGTGTTGTCCCATCAACACCCTGCAGCATGTGTACAGTCTAGCAGACTGTTGGAAATGGCAAGGTAATAGCTTTGATTTTTTTTTTTTTTTTTTTTTTGAGATGGAGTATGTCTCTGTTGCCCAGGCTGGAGTGCAATGGTGCGATCTCGGCTCACTGCCATCTCCGCCTCCTGGGTTCAAGTGATTCTCCTGCTTCAGCCTTCCGAGTAGCTGGGGTTACAGGCACCTGCCACCATGCCTGGCTAACTTTCGTATTTTTAATAGAGACGTGGTTTCACCATGTTGGCCAGGCTGGTCTCAAATTCCTGACCTCAGGTGATCCACCCACCTCAGCCTCCCAAAGTGCAGGGATTACAGGCATGAGCCACCATGCCCAGCCCAATAGCTTTGATTTTATCATTGTTTTTTTCTAATTCCTACCATAGATGCAGGGCCCTGTGGCGACAGGGAGCCAATGGTATCTAAGGCAATGACTCACCATGAGCTTGGCCACGGCAGTGTTCCTCATCCTTGGACATGCTGTGGAGTGATTTAGGGTTTGATCCTGGAATTAGAGTGCTTTGATTCCAGTTTCTGCTCTACCCCATACTGGGACATGCCTTTGCTTCCCTACTTGACCAATGGAATGACAGTATTATTACCTCTGGGGATGGCTGAGGAGTAAGTAAGGTCATGTAATGCAGAGAGTTTAGCATAGCACCTCACATAAGGTAGCTCTCAAATATTAACTATTATAAAATCTGAAAACTCGATTCTTAATTCCAAGAACTGAGCTTTCCCTTCCATAGTTGGTACTGCAAAAGCAACAGGTGTTTGGTTTTCCAAACATAACATGGCATATTATTTACACTTTTTCTTTCCTTTTCTTTTTTTGAGATGGAGTTTCACTCTTGTTGCTCAGGCTGGAGTGCAATGACGTGATCTTGGCTCACCACAACCTCCACCTCCCAGGTTCAAGCAATTCTCCTGCCTCAGTCTCCCAAGTAGCTGGGATTACAGGCATGCGCCACCATGCCCAACTAATTTTTGTATTTTTAGTAGAGACAGGTTTCTCCATGTTGGTCAGGCTAGTCTCGAACTCCTGACCTCAGGTGATCTACCTGCCTTGGCCTCCTAAAGTGCTGGGATTACAGGCTTGAGCCACCACGCCTGGCCATTAACTATACTTTTTCAAATGAAACATCCTTTTGGATATTCTCATACCGGCTCCTCTTGGTGAGAGAGGCAGGCTCCCTTGCTTGAGATTCACTGATCCTGAGCCCAGATAAGAGTAACTATAACTGCCTCTAGAGTCATCCAAGGTTCCAGGTCACCAGGACTTTCCCCCACCCTGGATCTCAAATGAATGAAACAAATCTGTTAGGTAACTAGAGGGGGTTGCCTTTTATAGAGGTGGGTAGCCCGGGGAGCTTTGGCTTGTCCAGAGGAAATCTGGTTCAGGCTGTTGGCCCTAAGTTCTTGCAAAATCAGCGTATGTTGTGTGGATGCTCTTAGAGATTAGAGCGAGGTAGGAGAGGTTAAGCAGAAATCCGGTTTCAGAACTCCATGAGGAACTAGGGGAGGCTTCCCACGTAAGGTGAGCTGGAGGCTGACTATCATGGCTTACATCTGTAATCCCAAACTTTGGAAGGCTGAGATGGGAAAATTGCTTGAAGATGGGACTTTGAGATCAGCTGGGCAACAACAAAATGGGACCCCCACCTCTACAAAAACTAAAGAATTAGCTCGGTATGATGGCATGCACCTGTAGTCCCAGTTGCTTGGGAGGCCGGGGAGGGAAGACTGCTTGAGACTAGGAGGTCAAGACGGCAGTGACCTGTGATCTTGCCACTGCACTCCAGCCTGGGTGACGGAGTGAGACCTGGTCTCAGAAAAAAAGAAGGCGGCAAGCTGGAACCATTGTGAGGTTTGTTTCTCCGTAGAGCAGGGAGGAAGGGAAAGAATTTGGTGCCAGGGAAACACGCTCACTGCTCTTTCAGAGCTTTGTTTCGAATTGGTATCTAGATTTCAGCAACATGCTCGTACTTGACAAATGAAAACATTGGACAGAGTTGGTGTTTACGAGTGTGAACTTGCTCTGGCATTCAGTGTAATTTTTTTGGCTACGCAACTGCCATTCTTCCCATCTGCTCCCCCAAGCAAATCTTTGTGAAAGAGGAGTTCCAGCTGGGGGAGATTTTAGTTGCTTGGTTCAAAATATGCTGCTGGTAGGTGAGGGAAGGGGTTTCCCTGCCTCCCTCTGAGAAGGGTACAACGTGGAGATTTACCTGTGAGCAGGGATGAAGAAAGGAACTGTGAATTTGCAACCACAGAGATCAGTGTGACATGGACACATTTGGATTTCTTGGGGGTAATTAGGGTTTAGCCCAGGCTCCTCCTGGTGGGAAGATGCTCTCACCAAGCCCCAAGTGAGGGCTATAGAAGTGCGTGCTTACTTTCCCTGGGTCTTAATTAGGGGCCTAGGTGGCTTGTTAAGTCCCACATACCTTCTGTGGTTGCTGACCTTCACTAGCATGCTTGCTTTTTGAAGAGAGTAGTGCTATATTGGGGGCCCTTGTCGGGGTTTCCAGGTAAAATACAGAACCCTGGTTAAATCTGAATTTCAGGTAATCAACAAGTAATATTTCAGAATAAACATTCATAATATTGCATGTGACATACTACAAAAAAACCCACCATTGTTTATCTGAAATTTGAATTTACCTTGGGTCCTGTTCTGTTTTGTTTTGGCTGAATCTGGCACCACTAGTTCCGTGGGGCCAGGTGACCTGAGCTGGAGTGAGGTGGCAAATGCCAGGATGGTAGTAGGGTTCATTTCCTGGCAGTTTCTGGTGGTGGCTTGTGATAAAGTGGCACCAAGGAGCTCCCTTCCTGAGAAGCCTGCTGAGTTGCAGACAGCTGGTTGGAACCAGAAAGGAGCCGATAACCAGACTAACAGCACCCCTGCATTTCTTCACTGGGCAATGGGAAATTGCCTGGGAGGATCCAGCCTTTGTCATCAGCCTTTCCTTCTCAGAGGACCAGCTCCAGTGGCTTTGGCCAGTTGTCTGGTGGCCTGGCATACTGTTGTCCGTGCTGGCCACGTTCCAGTAATGTCTACCCTCAGGCTTCCAGCTAAGAGGTGGGCAGCAAAATGTTGTTGTTTTGAGGGCTAATTGCAGGGAGTGAAGTCAGAAATCCTGTGTGGTTAGCGTAACTGGCAGGTTTGAAGGATGTAGTGAAAGGGAAACCTCATAGCCAGACAGACCTGGTTTCAAAGCCTGGGACCAGCACTTGCTGGCTGTTGGATCTTGGAAGAAGGGCTCAGTTTTGTGGTCTCTGAAATGGGGTTGCTAGTGATGCTTACCTCACAAGGCTGTGCTGAGGGTTAAATGAGCTCGTATAGTCAAGGCTTTTATATAGCGTGTGATATTCGGTACAAGCTCAATGAATGATCCTGCCTCATCAACATGTGAGTTCTAGCCACTGCATGCCGCCTACATGCTCGTGTTTGTCTTTTACATCTTGCCACTTGCCCACTGAAATAGGATATCTTACATGTCTCCTTTTTGACAGCAGAGAGCTGGCTGGCCTCTGAGGCTCCTTGTAGAAGGACTCTGGGGTTTCTTGGCACCATAATCAATGGCTGCGTTTGACCTTATTGGCTGTAGCTCCAAGATGGGGGTAGGGTTTTGGGCTTTTCATTATTTCATGAACTTCTACTCTAAACCTTACATATCAACATGAAATCTCAGTACATGCAGTGTGCTTGCTTTGCAAAGCCAGCTTCAGACAAGCCCCTTAGCCCCCAGTCAGATTGCAGCCCTGGTCCCCTGTGTAAAGATCTTGAGAACTACCACTGGGCTAGATGATGATAAGTGCTTGAGAGACCAAGTGTGACCAGCCTCTCCTGGCAGGAGCCCCCAAAGTCCTTGGAGCACAGACTGTGTAAAAACACAAGTAGCCAAGCACCGTGGCTCACGCCTGTAATCTCAGCACTTTGGGAGGTCAAGGCAGGCAGATCAAGCAGGGGTTCGAGACCAGCCTGACTGACCAACATGGTGAAACCCTGTTTCTACTAAAAATACAAAAAAAAAAAAAATCATCTGGGTATGGTGGCAGGCACTTGTAATCTCAGCTACTCGAGAGGCTGAGGCAGGAGAATCGCTTGAACCTGGGAGGCGGAGGTTGCAGTGAGCTGAGATCGTGCCACTGCACTCCAGCCTGGGCATCAGAGCGAGACTGTCTCTAAAAACAAAAACACAAACACAAATAAAACAAATACAGAAGCCATTCTAAATGTGTCAGCATTTAGAAGAAAGGTACTGTTAATATTCTATAGATTGCTCTGTGGCTCATGAAACGTGTTGATGTATGTATTGCAATAAAGGAAGCATGGGTAGATTAAAGGGCAGATTTAATGGAATGGATAGGCTTTTAGAAAGGATGTTAAAAGAAAGTTCCAGTGAGATTTTCACATAATTGATTACCATGACGATGGGGGATGGCGCACAGGCTGTGGGCTGTAGAGGCTGAGGCTGCCCAGGAATTCAGGCCCTGGGAGAGGCAGTGCCTGCGCAGGTCCCTCGGCCTCGTTGGCCTGTTCCTTTCCCTGGCAGCTGCATCCAGCCTTGCTGCTCGGCCTGCCGCTGCCCCCAGAGAGTCAGCTGGCTGGTGGGTTGGCTGACAGCAGTGTTGTGTGCTGAATTCCTTTCCAAGGAGGAGGAGGAGATGCCAGCTATTCCATACATCGTCCTCTGCCACCTGCCAAGGAGGCGAGATACTGCGGGGGAGAAAACAGCTTTTACTCATTCCTTTGTATTTGGGCCTGAATACCAGCCAGAAGGAGTGGGGTTTGGTTAATAAGTCAGTCGCAAATCATGCTAATGGAAGTGCGGTAGTCGGGAACATCAGGGCTGGGGAGCGTGTGATTGAGTGTTGAGAATCTCGGGCAGGGTGTTATCCTCCCCTACGTGCCACTTAAGGAGCTGCTCTGCTGCAATCACATCATTGTGGCTGGGTGTGAGCAGCCTGCTGTGACAGGAAAGGACAGGCAAGGTTCAGGATGGGGAGCACTCGGAGGTCTGTGATGTGATTCGTGGAGGATTAGCAGGGAACAAGCTGTTGCCCTGGTCTCTGAGTAGTGAACCCGGATGGGAGAGACAGTTTGTCAACATACAGAGGCAGAGAAGAGCAGGACAGTTACAAGTCCCACCATCAGACTCCATCAGATGTGCTAGGTGGGGTTTCCCTTGGCCTTACACCATCTCTTAAGATGACCGAATTAGACATCATACTCAAAGAAAGCACCCACCATGTTCAGGGGGAAATCTTTCAGTCCTGGAGCGTAGAAGCTTGGCACGTCTCCCCTCTGCCTGACTTTGGTGTGTCCTGGCACTCAGCTCTCACAGTTGGCCCAGGTCTGAGTTTCTCATTACACTCATCTGTCCCTTTCGCCTGGAGAACCCGTTATACTCTATGGCCCTCTGACATCCTCCTCCAGTAGGTAATGTGTGGCGCTAGAGGGCCTTCATTTTATCAGTGCTATTGGAGCTATCCTGAAGGCAGAAGAGTTGCCCATTGCAGAATGGCTCATGGCGAAACCTGCAGAAGTTATCTGAATGATTCCTTCCTGGTTTTACATGAGCCATCTTTAGAAAAACAGGGGCTGTCATTTTTCCACTAACCATTGCCCAAATGCCTCTGCTTTTCCACCTTGTCCCAGACACAGCCCTGCATCCCCTCCTTGGCTCCCTTCTTCTCTCCCTAGGCTACCAGATTGGTAAATCGATGAGTTAAATATACTTGAAAGGGCCTTGGTGTTTTTTAAGCGCTGGTGGTGCTGAGCTAGCTTCTCCTGCCGCCTGCCCTCCTGAGTCATTGCCTGGCCTAGCTGCCAGTAAGAGTTGGGAGGAGGAGGAACAGTGACTAATAACAACTAGGGGGAAATCTTTAGCCTGGAGAGCGATTTTCCTGCTTTCTTTACACCAAGTCATTGTGTGGAAGGAATATGTGTGTGTTGTGTGGGTGTGTGTGCACGCGCGCGTGTGTGTACGTGCTGGGGCTTTTTCTGAAAGCAAGCGCTTTTTCAGCATCACCTGGGGCCCTTGCTATGGTAGGATGTTCTGAGGTCATGCTCTTTTCCTTCTTGTTGTCAGCTTTGTTGTTCCAGCCAGATGAGGAAGGAGACCATTTGGAAGTCATTTTTCACCATGTTCTTGGGGTTACTAATCCGAGCACCTTTCTTGGCAGATCAAAGGTGGTCGTGAAGTGTACTAAATTCTTCACACAGGGCTTTTGCCCTTTTTTCCAATTTGTTTTTTTAAAACTGTAAAAATGAGCATAGATGCCTTCAAAATGAAAGTCCCTCCACAAATAACCCTATTGGAAAGGAAAACAGCATCCTTCAGTTACATTCCTTGCTTTCTGGGCCCTCGGAGAAGGGATCAGTTTGGGAGACAGGGATCCTGTATCCAACAGGACACCTCCAGCCACCCAGAAAAGAAGATCTGTGCCTTTATTTATACTGTATTTACACAGCTCGGTGGCCATTGAAGAAGTCTGTTAATGAAATGCCGGACTTCAGATGGGTCTGTTGGAATCATTATGAGTAAACACGTGTAGAGATTTATTTTCCTTCTCCGAGAGGTCTCTTGGAGGTCCCTGAAGACAAATATTTGCATGGTTTTCAGTTTATACTTCCAAGCCTAATATGGTCCTGAGGTAAGTGGTTTGCTTCTTTTCACTGAGCTTGTTAACATGCACAGGACCTCTGTCCTCCCAGGGCAGGCTGTGACATTCCAACCCTGCCTCAGAGACTCGGCCTGGGCGGCAGCCACTTCATCAGCCTAAAGGCTAGTGCAGACATGGGCTTGTTACTATTCCAAGCAACCACACGTGGTAGTGTGTGGAGTCGACCAGCTTGAATCTGGTGGGCTTACCTTGTGTTCATGGAGCCTAGTCCTGCGTGAATCTGCATGGCTGCCCCATTGTTACAGAATGCAGGGGCAGTGGACATCATTCTCAAGTGTCCTGAGAAATGCAAATCTCTGGAATTCTCAGTGTTCTCTTTGGGAAGCTGATTTACACTTTCCGTTGTTTTCCCTTCAGACCCTTAATAATATTCCAAAACAAATCAGGAGACGCTACCAAAGACAGGGTTTAAACAATTTTTTGGAATGGTCTTTTTTGTCTCCTTTCTTGGTTTAAAGTGAAGGGACAAGGCATTGTAGGGTGTTTTTTGTTTATACTACATGCATTTTATTTAACTACAAATTAGGAGAGTAGACCCAAGACTATTCCATAAAAGACATGACTGGTTATATTAGAGTGCGTTATCATTAGCATAAAATGGGATTAGGAAGAAGTCTTGGACTGTTCAATTTATTTTGTGACTCCCTACTGGAGCCGAGTTCTTAGAAATTGATGTCTGAATAAATTAAGGAAACATTTTCATCTGAGTCAAAATGTTCTTTCCCATAAGGTATTGACAGTACTTAACCTAAGAAATACAATATGCTCGTGTCTAATCTTCAGTTGGGTGCACAAATTCATGGACAGGCTTGAGGAAGACTGAAGTCACCTTTCATTCAGGGATTTGGGAAAAGGTTATGGCAGCTTGAATTCAGCGTTAATATGTCGATCTAACTACGTATTGCTGCCTGCAAGCATGGCTACTGCATCCTGCAAGATTTTGCAACTGATGTTTTTAGGTTGTTGTTGGACATCCAGGGCTGAATGGTGTCATGAAATTCTGCTCCTCGGGTAGCTCACCATCCACTGTGTGTGAATTGTCCCTAAGTGAGAAAACAGTGCAGGAGGCCAGTGAACTTGTTGAGGAACTAGCAGCCCAGCAGACACTCTGGCGCCAGCAGGACACCAGTGGGAACTGAAGGTCTTTGTACTAGGAATAAAACAGTGCTTCTTCCTTGAAGGAGAGGAAGCCCTGGCACTTGGAAAACCCTTGGTAGGAATTGGGTAGTGAAGCTTGGGGGAAGGGCCTGGGGACTGGTGAGTAGCTCTGTGTGTAAGGGGGAGAGGAATTTGTTCTCCTGGGTGCAACAAGGGATGTAGGGATGAGAAGGGAGTGGGGAGAACAGCTGAAAGTATCTGTTAAGAGGTGTCCTCTCTAGGTGGAAACCCTCTCCTTGTTTTCAGTGAAATCTCTCGGGAACTGCTTCACTGAGAACCAGTAAAAGGGCTGCATTTTGCGTTAGGGTTGGTGCGGAACTGAAGAAGGAATTGAAGGCAGATGCAGCGCCTGGGAATTGGCAGGATTCTGGGGTAGGGGGGTGAGAAGGAGTTTCGGACATTCCTAGACTGCAGAATTGGTGGATTCAAGACAATTTCATCCAAATCTTACAGGGCAAAGAGAACCACACCTGACATGTGGGTCACGTGTTTGAAACAAGGTCCACAAGCAACCCCGTGGGTCCATGCTGTTTTCCCCGAAGAATACTGAATGGGAAGGGAGGTTCCCGGGGAGCGTGCTTTGACCCTGGGACAGCGCACAGGAGGAAGGCCTAGCACGGCCTGGCTTCCCGGGGGTCTTGTCGCCTGGGGCGGAGGAGTGCACCAGGGTAGCGGAAAGAAGCGCTTGTTGCGGAGCAGCGGTGGGCACGGGGGACATCGTGGGATGGGCAGCAGCGGGCATCGGGGGACAGTGGGAGGCAGCAGGGGACTTTGGGGGGCAGCGAGGGCAGTGGGGGCGGCCGCGCTCTGGATGGTGGGCGGGGCCGGGCGAGCCGCGTTGGGGGACAGCTGGCGGTTCAACGGCAGCGCCGAGTACGGTGACAAGCTCTGCAAGTAACAGCTGCGAAGCAATCGTTCTGTTTGGACAACGTGGGAAGGGCCATTGTTCACAAATTGTTCTCTTCAACAACACCTGCATGCACAGATAATAATCCATTGTCGGTCTCGGGCTTCAAAGACAAAAGGCAGCCGCGGAGGGAGGAGTCAGCAGCGCCTGGAGATAGCAGAGCCACTTTGGAACGCGGGAGAAAGTGCAAACGAGGACTCCAGGTCGCGTCCCGGATCCGCCGCCACGGTCGCTCGCCGCAGGGGTCTCCTTTCTTTGCGGACAACGAGTGCGACCTCTTTTATCCTTGCAGGCCACCACCTTCGCGGCAGCAAACATCATTTCCTATGCAGTTGCAAAGCGGGCTCCCTTGCAGTCAGCGATCAATACGAGCAAAGTGGCTCCAGGACAGGAAAGGTCGCACGTGTGTCTGTAAATCGAAAGGTTGATGAGGCGCAGGTGGTCGTGCTCCGCGGAGACTGCGGTATTAGCATGTCAAAGCCGAAATGGAACCAAGGTATGCAAGGCACAGAGGCTCTTCCTGGGGCTCCAGGAAGGCCTGGCACGACCCTCTTGAGCCTTTGGTTTAAAATGAAAGGCTGGCGCCAGATGTGGCCACCACATTGCTGATAAATCTAGTACCTTCCATTTGTGCAAAGCTTTGTGATTTAAGGTTAGGTAGTTTTGCTTACTTACATTCTCTCATTTGAGCCTTATAAAGACAGGGTGAAGTCTGTAGTGAGTAAAAGCCCTATTTTGACAGAAGAGGAACCAAGGGATCAAGCTGGGACTTGAATCTGGGGTCCACTGACCCCATGCCTGATGTTCCATCCACTACACTACTTGGTACAACTACACGTCACGTTATTTGGATTTTGTTTTTTTCTTTTTCAGCCTTTATTTAGCAGCTACTACTAGATTAAGTAATAGGCACGTAGAGACAGAAGACATACATTCCCTATGCTTGCTGTGCTGTTCAGTAGAGTAGCAGTAGCCACACATGGCAATTTAAAGTTAATGAAAGTTCAGTAAAATTTAAAGTTTCTCAGTACGACTAGCCACAATTTAAAGTGCTCAGAAGCCATACATAGGTGCCTAGTGGCTACTGTATTGAGCAGGGCAGAAAGTTCTACTGGACAGCACTATGTCTAGAGGCTCACAATCTAGTGAAGATTAAAGACAGTCTCACTTCTTTTCTGTCCTATTTACTATGTCCTTGAAGTTCAGTTATTCCTTGGTGCATGCATGTCTGCTTGTCTGTCTGTCTCTTTCTTTCTTTTTGAGACACAGTCTTGCTCTGTCACCAGGCTGGAGTGCAGTGGCATGATCTTGGCTCACTGCAACCTTTCCCTCCCCAGTTCAAGTGATTCGCCTGCCTCAGTCTCCCAAGTAGCTGGGACTACAAGTACGCACCACCATGCCCAGCTTTTTTTTTTTTTTTTTGTATTTTTGATAGAGATGGGTTTCACCATGTTGGCCAGGATGGTCTTGATCTCTTGACCTCGTGATCCACCCACCTCAGCCTCCCAAAGTGCTGGGATTATAGGTGCGAGTCACCACGCCCAGCTGCCCAGCCGTGTGCCTCTTGCTTTCCAAAAGACAGCCTGAGCAGTTTTCAGCTTTATTGAGATCAAGCGTGCATGCAATGGATGCGCCCATTCCCATGAGCAAGTCAATGAGTTTTGACTAATGTGAACAACTGTGTAAACACCGCCATAATCAAGACACAAAACATTTATATTTTAGCAAAATATTCCCCTTATCCTTTCCCACTCATTCTGTTACCGGAAAGGGGTCCCGACCCAGACCCCAAGAGAGGGTACTTAGATCTCGCATAAGAAAGAATTCAGGGCTTTTGGTAAAGTGAAAGCAAGTTTATTAAGAAAGTAAAAGAAAGTAACCCACCCCCTCAAGGGCTGCTGATTGCTCATTTTATGGTTATTTCTTGAATATATGCTAAACAAGCAGTAGATTATTCAGGCCTCCCCTTTTTAGACCATATTAGGTAGCTTCCTGACATTGCCATGCATTTGTAAACTGTTATGCCACAGGTAGGAGTATAGCAGTGAGGAGGCCCACAGGTTACTCTCCTAGTCATCTTGGTTTTGGTGGGTTTTGGCTGGCTTCTTTACTGCAACCTGTTTTATTAGCAAGGTCTTTATGACCTGTATCTTGTGCTGACATCCTATCTCATTCCGTGAGCTAGAACGCCTTAACTGTCTGGGAATGCAGCCCAGCAGGTCTCAGCCTCATTTTACCTAGCCTGTATTCAAGATGGAGTTGCTCTGGTTCAAATTCCTCTGACAATTCCTCCCCCAGCTGTTGTTCCGGGCAAGACTGGCCTATTTTCTGTCATTATCTATTACATTTTAGTTTCTAGAGTTTTAAATAAATGGAATTATATAATATTTATTCTTTTATCTGGCTTCTTTCCCTCAGCACAGTGTTTTTGAGATTCATCCATGTTGTTGCATGTACCAGGAGTTAGTTCCTTTTTATTGCTGAGTAATATTCTTTTGTATGGATGTATCACAATTTGTTTATTCAAACCATTGAACTCGCCTGTTGATAGACACTGGGGTTGTTTCCAGTTTTGACTATTAAGAATAAAGTTGTTAAATGCAATAAAATAAATAAATGGGGAAAAAAAGTGATCAAAGTGAGCTACAATTTTTAAGGTCTTTTGGAAGGTTTTCAAAATAATGAATTAACAATTAAAAAGGAAAAAAAAAAAGAATAAAGTTGTTATCAACATTTACATACCAGCTTTGTGAGGACATGTTTCCATTTCCTAACTGTGATTGCTGGGTCATATGCTAAACATACGTTTACCTCCATAAAAAACTGACAAACTGTTTCCAAAGTGACTATGGCATTTTGTATCCTGTATGGCAAGGCTTCAGGATACAAGGTCAACATATACAAATCAATTCTATTTCTATATGATAGCTGTGAACTATTTCAGAAATAGAATTTTTAAAAGCACCATTTATAGAAGCATAAAAATATGCAATAGGGTGAAATTCAGCAAAATATGTGTAGGCTCTGAACATTGAAAACTACAAAATACTACTGAGAGAAATTTTAAATGACCTAAGTAAATGGAGAGAAGTATCCTGTGTCCACAAATTGGAAAGCCGATCTTCTTTTTGTTTTTCACTCGTTGAGAGAGGGTTCTTGCTATGTTGCCCAGGCTGGTCTCAAACTCCTGGGCTCCAGCAGTCTTCCCACTTCAGACCCCTAAGTAGCTAGAATTACAGGTGTGAGCCACCACACATGGCTCTAAAAATTGATCTTCATCTTCTTCTTTTCCTCCTCTTCCTCTTTCTCCTCCTCTTCTTCCTTCTTCCTTCCTTCTTCTTCTTCTTTCCATGACAGTGTCTCACTCTGTCACCCAGGCTGGAGTACAGTGGCACTATCATGGCTCACTGTAGCCTCAACCTCCTGGGCTCAAACAGTTCTCCCACCTCAATTAGCAAAATATTCGCTGTGTCCTCAACCGCCTGGGCGCAAGCCCTTCTCCCACCTCTTCCCACCAGCTTCCTAAGTAGCTGAGACCACAGGCATGTGCCACCATACCCAGTTAATTATTTTTGGTTAAGATGGGATCTCACTATGTAGCCCAGGCTGGTCTTGAATTCCTGGGCTCAAATGATCCACCCACTTCAACTTCCCAAAGTGCTGAGATTACAGGCATGAGCCATTGCACCTGGCCTGGATCTTCTTAAGATGTCATTTCTCCTCAGATTTTTTTTCTTTTGGTGAAACTGACAAACTGATTCTAAAGTTTACATGGAAATCCAAAGGATCTGAAATAGTCAAAACAAGATAGAAAAGAACAAAGTTGGGAGATTTACAGGACTGAATCTGAAGACATAAAGCTATGATAAGAAAAATGGTATGGTTCTGGTATGAAGAGTCTAGAGGGAAGATCCTAGAGGAAATGATTTGGAAGTTCTATGGGAGAGAAGCAAAATAGCAGCTTTGGGCTGGGGATTTGTGGGGAGAACAGAAAGGTGTAATGGTGAGCTTTACAAATTTGTTTGCTGTCTCTGGTATGTGATGTAATTCTTCCTCTGGTGGCAATCCTAAATCTTCAGTAAAATTCTTAAGGTCAGAGGATGCTTAGGTTAAGTAAAATTTCCATAGAAATCCATGGAAGGTACAACTAAGATGGTAGACTCAGATGAGGGAAGGGAAATTGAGGGGCAGGAGATATCAAGAGGACATAATAAGATCCAGAAGCACAAATGCCATCGTAAGTAAATGCTGGAAGTAAGATGAGGCATTTTATAAAAGCATGGGACGGTTTTTGAATGTTCTGAGCTGTAGAAGTGGAGTTCAGACCATAGTCAGCTAGGTTCTCTATGTCTAGGTAAAGATTTTTTCTTTTCTTTCTTTCTTTTTTTTTTTTGACATAGAGTCTTGCTCTGTCATCCAGTCTAAAGTGCAATGGCATGATCTTGGCTCACTGCAACCTCCATCTCCCAGGTTCAAGTGATTCTCCTGCCTCAGCTACCTGAGTAGCTGGGACTATAGGCATGTGCCACCACACCTGGCTAATTTTTGTGTTTTCAGTAGAGATAGAGTTTCACCATGTTGGCCAGACTGGTCTCGAACTCCTGACCTCAAGTGATCCACCTCCCAAAGTGCTAGGATTACAGGCATGAGCCACTGTGCCCGGCCAGACTTTTTCTTATTTGAAGAAGTATTTCTGAATCCATGGCTAGTATCTTGTACACCTCTAGGGACACCATTTTCAGGTTCTCTGAATTCCAGTGAGAGCTGGTCCCTGGAGATGTGCAGCCCACCTCAGCAGCCCACGTTGACTGAGTTTGAGAACGAGCATTTGACAAAAGGTTATGGAGTGTGAAGTTTATGGTACAATCTTCAAAATTACATATTGTCTCTTTTGTGTTCCTCACCTGTGTCCCTAATATACGTTTCTTACTTTCCAAACTTCTCAAAGACCTGCTAGAAAGGACAGGGGAGGGACACAGTGCGACCACATAATAAAATGGGGCTCACAAAGGAATTCTCTTTTTTACCTTCAGTCTTCTCCAATTTAAGAAGTCAAAGGAAGGCGCTGTCTTATTGACACTGCCTGGATTCAACTGCATGTCTAGTTCTGTCGTACGTAGGTTTCAATGTCTTATTTCAAACCACTTACAAAGTGTTCTCCATCTGGACATTCCAAATAACGAGGTATGTCCAATGCAGAAAGTAAAGTGCTTCCTGATTTCCCTCTGGAGAATCACCCTCACTGTCACTCTGGGTGGAGCTGGCTCTTCTCCCAGTGCTGAAGTAGCACAAGGACAGCCAGGGGCATCACATGTCCTGGCTTTTCTGATTGGTCCCTAGGTGGACACATGATCTAAGTTGGGCCAGTTAGAGCTTATCTCATAACTTTGTGGAAAAGACTCCTGGAAAGCCATGCTAAAGACAGAAGCCTTGTCAATAACTTCTTTTCCCTTACCTTAAGTTACTTTAGGACCAGTTTTGTATTACTTCTAAACAAAACAACCCTAGCTGAAGCATTGAACTTTTTTTTGTTTTGTTTTGTTTTGTTTTGTTTTTTTGAGATGGAGTCTTGCTCTGTCACCAGGCTGGAGTGCAGTGGTATAATCTCGGCTCACTGCAACCTTCGCCTCCTGGGTTCAAGTGATTCTCCTGCCTCAGCCTCCCAAGTAGCTGGGACTACAGGTGTGTGCCACCATGCCCAGCTAATTTTTGTATTTTTAGTAAAGATGAGGTTTCACCATGTTGGTCAGGATAGTCTCGATCTCTTGACCTCGTCATCCGCCTGCCTTGGCCTCCCAAAGTGCTGGGATGACAGGCGTGAGCCACTGCATGCAGCCAACACTGAACTTTCTAGCTTCTCCTCCATAAACCCATCCCAGCTCCCTGTATTTGTTGTTAAAGTGGCATGACTATTGTTTCAGTCTTAGGATAAAGTTAACTGCCAAAACAAATGACTTCAGAAAGTGAACGGCTTACCATAGTAAGCCACGGAAAGCGAAATGCTGTTCCTGTTTTGTGGACAGGCTTCCACGCAGTCATTCGGGGACCCAGCCTCCTTCAGTTTTGTGGATCTGGCCTCCTCTTCAGCCTCAGCGCCCTCTTCATCAGGAGAATGGGGAAGGAGAGCAGAGAGGCATGTGTGGGAGGTTGTCATGGACGAGGCCTAGATGGGGAGCACATTACTTCTGTTCACAATCTTTGCTCAGAACTCAATTATGTAGTACATCCAACCTCATGTGAGGCTGGAAGAAGTGTCCTCGCTGTGGGCCCAAGAGGGAGCAGGAGCTGTACTCGAGCTGCGAGATGTGTGTAGTCATTGTTACTTGTTCCCCTACTTGAGTTATCGTATTCAGCTGGCCACCAAGTCCTGTTTTTCCTTAGCAATGTCTCTGTCATCTCTCCTTTCTCCCCTCTTCTCTCTGCCACTTCCTGGATCCAGCCCAACTCTCTCTCTCCTCTGTTTCATTCCATTCCGCATTCCCCTCTGCCAGACTCCTCAAGGGCAGCTGTTGCATTTTCCAGCTTTGTATTCTCAGTTGCTTGCAGGCACCTCAAAAGCGTCAGGAAACGTCTGGGCTGGGAAAGCCTGACAGGCTCATCTTCCTTAAGCACCAGTTTCAGCATGTCATTCCCTTGCTGAGAAATCTTCAGGAGATCTTGTGTGTGCCTATCAATCCCATATTTGTCTGCCTGCCTTTAAGGATGCAGTCCCTTCTTTCCATTGTGATCCACAACCTTCTTCTCTGCACCCTGGGGCCCAGCTCCAAACCAAGTGGGTCCTGGCTTCTGGGAGGCTGAACGCATCAACATGCGTTTCCTGAAATACTCTTCTTATTTTCCTCCTTCCTGTGGTCTTCTCTCAAGGTTTGCCCAAGACTTGCATCCTCCACGAAGCTTTCCCTTTATTTTCCTCCTTTCCCTGAGAGCCTCTCCTCTGAACTCTGGCAGCCTGTATTGTTGGTAACCTGGATACTCTCTATCTTGGCTTCGAAAGAGCCCTGAATGCAAATGATGTGTCCTGTTGTTAGACTCTTTGGACTCAGATGCCCAACATGAACAAGAGAGCAAGAAAGAGCTGCCTTGATTGCAGGTATGTGGGCAGAGATCGGTCCTTTAGTACCACACCTCCTGCCCCAGTATCTTCTTGCAGCCCTTTGAAGAGTAGAGTTTAAAAACTATTAATTAAATTCAATCCTTTCATTTTACAGATGAGGAAACTGGGGCACGTAGAGAGGCAAACTTGCCTAAGATCCTGGCTGGTTAGTGTCAGAATCAGAACCCACACCTCCTGACTCAGTATCTTCTTTCCTACCTTCTGCCTCCTCTATATTCTAGCTTGTTTTTGGTCTCTGGTACACTGTATAAAAGATAATAAACTCTATAGGACACAACTTGCCCAGTAGCCGTATCCATGGCTGAAATTTACATGATAGTAAATGCCCCATTCATACTTGTTGATTTGAATTCAATTTCATAACAGAGGGTTTGAAATCTAGTGGAGTTAGCCAAGATCTGTGACTAAAACTATGAACTCATTTTATATACATACAGACAAAGATTAGAAGGGAACAAAGAAAAATGAAACTAATTAATTTGATATCTGGCAGGATCCCGGGTGAGTTTCTTTTATTTGTGCCAGACGTGAGGTGACAACGTAATGAAATTAACTGGGGTCCAAATATCCTCTATGCTTTTAATGCAACTGAGGAGAGTCTTTTTTTCTTTTCCTCTGATTTCAAAGTTTACTGATTCCAGTATACTATCTTCTTTGAAGTTTCTCTCTGATCTTTTTTTCCATTCAAAACCTCCTCAGGCATTTGAGAGTCTAATTTATACCAGAAATGTATGATTAATAATATCGGTAAAATGAAACTTATAATTATTTACACCATAATTTTAAACATGGTGGAGCATTTGCAGAAGCAAGGACTTTGCCTGAAGGGTTTTAGTGTGCAGACTCCACATTGATATGAAACATGAATAAATCCTTTTAGATAAGATGACTGTTGAATCTCAAAGGTAGAAAATTCTTCAGTTATGTTTAGTAACAATATAAATCAATTTTTCAAAAAGAGACCATCCTGGAAGGACAGAGAACAAAGGCCAGAAAGAGGCTGCTTTGAAAATTGGCTTGAAAGAGAGATGGGGTAGGCATGGCATATGTCTGAGAGCAGGCCAGGCTCACGCCAAAGGGTATGAAGATGCTGGCATCTCAGAGCTGATATCTTTGGAAAGAGACGACTCCATGCCTTTTCTTCACTAGAATCTGGGACAAGGACCTGGCGCTGAATGTCTATGAGAGAGATTGTTTGATGTATTTTTTTCTTAACTTTTTTTTTGTCGTTGTTAAGACAGAGCTTCACTCTGTCACCTAGGCTGGAGTACAGTAGCATGATCATGGCTCACTGCAGCCGTGACCTCCTGGGCTCAAGCGATCCTCCTGCCTCAGCCTCCCAAGTAGCTGGAACTACAGGTATGCCTCTTAAGAGGCAAGTTTGAAGAGCTATTATAAGGAAAATTTGCCAGATCACAATCTGGTACCAAAGGGGCAGGGGTGGGAAATGCTACTTTCAAATACCTTAAATCACAAGGAAACTGAAAAGTCATCATCTACAAGTACTTCTTATGGGCCTTGTTTAGAATCTTGTTGCAGAGACCTTGCTGGATGGGAGCCAAGGCTGCATGGGAGGCTGGGCAGTTTTTGCATTGCACAGTGGCCCAGGCTCAGGCAGTGAGTACAAACTGAAATCCAGCCTGGTTCCACTTACTGGGCTGTGTACTGGCATGAGGCTATCTCGGCCCAAAGGAAGGACAGTTTCTTTTCAGTTCATTCATAGTTGGTTTGCTAAGCCAAGTACCCACAGGGTGTACTCTTTTTAAATTTGTGCAAAGGCACTGAGTAAACTCATAGTAGCCCAGAATAGGGAAGGGGAAGCAGAAAAATATCCCCAAGCTAATGATAGGCCAGAAGTGAACATTTTATTTTTATTTTTATTTTAGAGGTGGGAAGCTCACTGTATTGTCTAGGGTGGTCTTGAACTCCTGGCCTCAAGTGATTTTTCCCACCTCAGCCTCTCAAGTAGCTGGTATTACAGGTGCAAACCACCGTGTCCAGCTCCCAGAGGTAAACATTTGACCTAAGCTCAATCAAGCCATGGGCTGACTATGACCTTTATAGCCTGCTCAAAAAGTTTACCTGGGTCTATCACGTGTTACTTGGGAGTTTGAATTCAAAACACTGTAAGAAGTTACTAGTTGGAGCAGGGGAAGAAGGTGAAAGGATGCTAGATGGTAGTTCTAGGACCCTAGCCAGCTAAATCAGGTAAATTGCTGAAGTTAAAAGCCTTGAAAGCTATAAGTGAGCAGCTTATAGCGATAGAGAAAGCAGCAGAAACATGAAGGGGAACAGCTCTGTTTAGCGGTGGGGACCAGACAGAGGGAAGCTTGATACTTTCTGTTGCTAATGACTCTAAGGGCACCTCAGATGCAGAACATACCGAAGTTCTAGTCCCCATGAGGATTGGCTGTGCTTTGGTTCAGCTGCCAGATCTTGTGACATTCCTGTCTTCTTCCTTACTACTTATGTATTCTTGGAGCAACTCTGCCCCTTCCTCCCTTCACGCCTCTGCCCCAACAATCAAGTTCAGTGGATCTCTGTTCTTTTCACTCCAACAATGTGACTCATGGTAGGGGTCTGAATAGTACTTCTTGAATTGAACTGGTAAAATATGTAAATATCATAGGGATTTTTTGTTGTTAAAAAAAGGAAAGAACAGTGTAAGCTGCTGTGGTCAAGTAAGGCTTCATGGAAGAACTAGAACTTTAAGGTGGGGGAAGGGTAAGGGGAGGTATTCCAGGCCTGAGATCGAGCACAATAGATTATCCTGGGTCATGCCAAGGAAAAGGCTGGTTAGAGGGGAGTAATTTGGGATTGCTTGGGAATGCTGAAGGCATGAGAGTCCTCTCTTGATTTTTCTGGCTGCCAACAACAACCCCCCTCCCATCTCCCCGTCATCATTTGGATTAGTCTGACCCCAAAACTCGGGAAAGACAAAGAATGACTACTAAAGAAATCTCACTCTGCCATGGAAGATGGAAAGGTAAAATTGTGCTGTAATAATCCCGCAGACAGAATAAGTGTTGTAGTGGATTATTATGTTGTCTAAAAACAGTCTTTGTGAATAGTGAATGACATTTGTGAAATTTTCGGCTATTTACTTTGCAGTGCTTCCATTTCCATTCTATTTGGAGTGATGGTTTCTCTTTTCTGACACCTCCCTTCTTCCTTCAACGTGGCAGTGGGAGATAACCTGACAGGGTGTATTGAGGAATCCGCTCAAGGTACAGCCACTCAAAGTTCTCCAGAATTCTAGAAAATTCCACTTCAGTTGCATATGAGTGTGTGAGAGGAAGAGAAAGAGTGAGAAAGGGGTGGGGGAAATGAAACTGAATGAGAGTGAGAGACACAGAACACTGGCCAGCTGCCATGGAGAGAAACAGCCCAAGGGTCGGGGAAATACTTGAGGATAAAGCAAACCCTTTATAATATGCTTCAGCTTTGCAGAGCAAACCTCAGTGTGCTGGTGCACCCTACTAAAACCGCAGCATTTATAACGTCTTAAATTTAATTTTTAATATTTCCTGCTAAAAATATAGGTCGTATACCCCTGGTACAACATTTAATATTTACATGTGTTTATCTTGAATATTAAATGGCTTTTTCACTCCTATGTCCCAGCCCATCAGGATCTTCCTTTAAAGACAAATTTTCTTTTTTTTTTTTTTTCACTTGACTTCCAAAGATGGTTTGTGCATCAACCAGCATGTGTGCCCTTTTACTACTTCTTTTAATGCAAATGACAGCATTTTGCATACATCATTTTATACTGAGGATTTACAGTTGTTTTAACAGCTTCATGGTTTTACATTCTGTGAATGTGCCGTCATTTCTCTGACTTGTTTCTGTTGGTGGAGTTATGGACTGAAGTGTGTACTTCCCAAAATTCATATGATGAAGTCCTAACCCCTAGTTTTTCAGAGTAAGTCTGTATTTGAATATAGGTCTTTAAAGAGGTAACTAAGGTTAAATGAGGTCATTGAGTGAGCCCTAGTCCAGTATGACTGGTGTCCTTATAAGAAGAGGAGATTAGGACACAGGCACACAGGAAAGACCATGTGAAGACCCAGGAAGATGTTGATCTATAAGCCAGGTAGAGATGTCCTCATATTTAATGGAAGACTGTACCTGAGTCCACAAGAAGACTGGCTGATCCCAGATTCAGAACATTCTAGAGTTTGACATGAGTGAAGCTTCATTGAAAAAATATTGTAGTTGTACCTAGACAACTCATCCTTTTTTTTTTTTTTTTTTTTTTTTGAGGTAGAGTTTCATTCTTGTTGCCCAGGCTGGAATGCAATGGCACAATCTTGGCTCACTACAGCCTCTGCCTCCCAGATTCAAGTGATGCTCCTGCCTCAGCCTCCCCAGTAGCTGGGATCACAGGCATGTGCTACCACGCCTGGCTAATTTTGTATTTTTAGTAGAGATGGGATTTCTCCATGTTGGTCAGGCTGGTCTCAAACTCCTGACCTCAGGTGATCTGCCTACTTTGGCCTCCCAAAGTGCTGGGATTACAGGCATGAGCCACTGCGCCTGGCTAACATCATCCATCTTTACAGGAACAGAGTATATCACTGCTTCTGTGCAGTTTGCAAAGAATATTATGTGTCTATCTGAGAGCTGCTTTTGTAGAAACAACACTATGCAGGTGGGAGAGACAGAAAGCTCCCACCCACCTTTGAGAATGGTGGGCCACTGATACCCAGAACACGTGTTGAATGGCAGGCTGCCTTAGATCATTTTGGTTCTCTCATCTGAAGTTGCACAGCATGTGGCAGAATTGGAACTGGAAACACAGCCTGCTGGACTTCAAAGTGTGTTTCTCAGCCACCTCATTTTACTGCTTGGTGATAAAAATGACCTAGGATACTTTTGAATATTCAGTCCAGAGCACTGTCATGTAAAATAGCAAAAAAAAAAAGAAAAAAAAAGTGTTATAAAAGATTGCTGGTTTCCTAAGATAGGAGTTTCTCTCCCCAGGCATCAGGGATCACAAGAATCCCTGAAACTTGCATGTAACATTTGGGATTTATGTTAATATCTGGAGTTATTTTTCCATGATCAGAGCCCCTAACTTCCCTCGGAGTTGTAAAAGGGTCCATCTGTGCCTATTGCCTAGAAATGTTTAGTGCTGTTTCAGAAAACCCACTGTGGATCCTTCCTTTTCCCTCCAAGGCCATTTTCCAAGACGTCAACACATGTTTTATTTAAAAATCTAGCTAGAGGTAAATGGAAATTGTTATCATTCTCATTTTGCTCTACAAGGAATGGAAGTGCAAAGAGGTTAAGATGATTCAGCACCAGTGTGTGAGTCTGTTTGCATTGCTATAAAGGAATACGGATAATTTATAAAGAAAAGGTAATTTATAAAGAAAAGCAGTTTATCTGGGTAATTTATAAAGAAAAGCAGTTTATTTGGCTCACAGTCCTGAGGGCTACACAAACAGGGCACCTGCATCTGCTTGGTTTCTGGTGAGGCCCAGGGAGCTCTTAGTCACGGTGGAAGGGCAGAGGAACAGGTATGTCACATGGCAGGAAATGAAGCAAGAGAGGGAGGGAGGAGGCACTAGTCTCTTTTAAACAGGCAATCTTGTGTGAACTCATTACTGCAGGGAGGGTATTGAGCCCCTATGAGGGGTCTGCCCCCATGACCCAAACACCTCCCACCAGGCCCCACCTCCAACATTGTGGATACATATCAACATGAGGTTTGGGGGACAGACAACTAAAATGCATCCTGGTGCGTGGTCCTGGCTTTGAAACTGCTTTTTGCCCAGGGTCTGTCATCTCTACTTGTAGACCCTTGATGACATTTGCTGGCCAGGCTTCCAGCTCTTCCTAAAAGTACCTCCCACTTTTCTGCCTGTGTACTTTCTGCTCATGCCATTGGCTTTGCTTAGGAGCTTTTCAGTTCCACCCACCCTGCAAGGTCCAGCCAGGGCTGACATCCTCTGAGCAGCTTCCGTAACTACTCCAGTGGAGAGTGCTCTTCTCTTCCTCCATATTAGGATGGTACCTACCTCTGTATGAGTGGTCACAGCATGAACCTTAAATCATTTCTCACATTCTTTTCTTAAGCCACCACTGTACCTTGTGTTTGTAGCCTGTGATTGCCAGGCCACTTCCATCTGGGGCTTTTGTGGAAAGGTAATGATGCGTATTGTATTTCTTAGGCTCCTGCTGAGGCAGGTCCCTCCACCTCCCTTGAGGTCACCCTTGTTTCTGAGAGTCCCTAGGGTGGCTTGTGTGTGGCCTATGCAGGGTCCCCTTCTTCTTGCCCTGACTCTGGCTGGTGGTGGGGGCTCCTGCTGAGGCCCCCATGCTCCCAGAGCTCTAGGACCTTGCTGCCCAGATGGCTGCCTAAGCCCACTTGCACCAGGGCTGCACTGGGCCGAGGCCACTCTGCCTGTTCTGCTCACGCTGCAGCAGTCCCTCGGTAGGCTGACCCAAGCTGGCCTCTCAGCTGGGTCGGGGGAGCCCCCGATCTTCACCTCTGTGTTGTTCTATGTTCATGGTTCCAGAGCAGTGAGACTTGACCCACAATGGCTTACAAGTTTTTATGCCAACCACTGTTTCCATCTTATTTGCTGTTCCTAGAATGCAGCTGGGAGTCCAGGGCACTTTATCCTCTGATTCCAGGTCTCCGTCACTGATCCAGGTTATACATGCCTGACTCTCTTTCTCTTTGGGTGGGTTCTTTCCTAGGAGACCTATTGGAATAATATGCTGGGGGCAGGCACTAGGCGTTGCCCCTTGATCTTATAGAAACCTTGCAATAACCTTACAAAGTTGATAGAAGAAGGAGACACTAGGCTGGGAATCAGGAAGCCTGGAAGCCCTTCGATGGCTTTCCAGATGTTGTTCTTTTTATTTTAATATATTACTTTAGTCAATTGAAATCATTCAAGAAGCCCAGCATGTAAAAAAAATATGGCTGGAGCTGCTCTGGATGCAAACAGGGTCAATGTAAGGATGCCTACAACTCAGCCACCCTTTCCCTGGGCAGCCGGGCCCTGAGTTTTTTTTGGGGAAGGATGGCCAAAACACAGCTCCCAGAGCACCCAGTCTTACCCAGAACACAGGGGAGCTCCCAGGTACATCAGAGGGTACATTTCCCACCCAGAAGGGATGAAAGTTCATTTTCACTCAGGCCAGCAAGAAACCCAGTTTTATCTGGTGGTGATTTACTCTTTCTGTCTCTCTCTGGCCACTTCTCTTGAGCTGAGTCTCCAGCTTCTGTGGGTTTAATATCTTACTCATCCCCCACCTTGCCTCCAGCTCCTGTAGCTGACACTCTTTCATCCTGGCAGGTGATCACCACAAGCCTTTAAGGGGTGGTAAAATGACCTGGGGAAATAATCAGAGGTGCTAAGGCTGCTTTAGGTGATGTTTGTTTGGTTCCACCCCCACTCCCTCAGAGCTTCAGGTTTTCCATTCAAGCTCATGAAAGCCACACCCGGGCATTCCAGCTGAGCTCTCCGTAGCTGAGCCAGAGTTTGTAGACAGCTGGAGAAAAAAATGTGCTGAAGAAACAAGACCTCCATGCTGTCATCCTGTTGGGACTCACCCCAATAGCCTCAGCCAGCTCTAGCTTTAGCAGGTGCCAAGATGGTCTGCCCTGAGCAGTGAAAAATGCCGGGGGAGTGAGCAACAGTGAAAGCCTGCATCCTTTCTGTCACTCCATTCTGGAGTTGAGAATGACTGCAGAGTGAGCAACCATCCAGGACACAGGATATACTTGTCAAAGTGAGAAAGGTACCTACAGGCCATTTGGAATGACTCATGAGATGCCTACCTGATAAAGGAATGTCTCAGCCCTTCCTGGATCTGTGTTAGGGGATGCTTAACTCTAGAAAACCCTCCTCAAATGCCACAGGTGGCAAACTCCAGGCTGTGTATGTTTTCCAAGTAGGGAAACACAAGGTTACAGAAGGCGAGCCGCATTCTAAAATGATGCTGAAACACATGTTTTCAAGTGCAGACTCTGGATTCGAATGGTATTAAATGAAATAAGCAGGAGGCTGTTTGCTTGAGGCTGGGTCCATACTTTGAGTCTCTAATTAACAAACCCTCAACCTAGCTTAGTAAGTAAATAAATTGGAAATCGAGTAGGAGCATAACAGTGGAGTCTCAGCCAATCACAAGCAGCCATGCTTTAGCCAATCACAGACAGCTGACTGATTAGACCATGCCCAAATAAGGCAAAGGCTGAGATATAACCAGTTGAGCTCTCTCTGTCCTTTACTTCCTGTTCTGTTTATAAATATTGGCTGCACTGCAGAGTGAAGCTCTCTGAGCCTCTTCTAGTTCTGAGTGCTGCCCAATTCATGAATCATTCTTTGCTTTCAAAAATCCTGTGAAATTTAATTTGTCAAAAGCTTTGCTTTTAAAAATGGCTGTTGACCCTGGGGAGACTGTTCTTAGAGTGTGGCCACTTGTCTGCTCTTCCTGAAACCCCATGATTGATGACTCTTTTCATGGCCCCTCCCTGGCTGGAAGCTCTGGGCCCTTGATGAGTAACCATAAGTCACATTTCCATAGCAGTTTGTAGTTCCAGAAGCACTTTCTTATATTAATTATGCAGTGTTAAGTGTAGA
Source organism: Sapajus apella (assembly GCF_009761245.1). Taxonomy (NCBI): domain Eukaryota; kingdom Metazoa; phylum Chordata; class Mammalia; order Primates; family Cebidae; genus Sapajus; species Sapajus apella. The sequence continues at coordinate 22,445,625 of NW_022436968.1, read as the reverse complement.
TAATGGAAATCACTTTAGTAGTTTAAGCAGAAAAGGACTAATATAAAGAATTAGGTACTTACAACGTGGCTGGAAGGGCTGGACTAGCAGGCTTCAGGATGGGCCTCCAGGGTTATTTCCACAACTGTGTTCCAGAACTTGCTGCAGGGTTCTTTGAACTGGCTGTACCATAGGCCATGCTCTAAGTTGAGCCACGGTGACCCCCATGACCCACATGTACACCTCTGGATGGCCTCCTGGAATTAGAGACTCTGAAATAACTGAAAGACCTCTAAAAGGGGAAGAATGAGCAACCCCTGTGGTATCCAATTAACTCAAGAGATTCTTCTATTGTTTCTTATTCTGGCCTCAATTGATGAGGCAACTGGACTTTGTAACTGACCTTGGTCAACCTCATGACTCCAGACCCTACGGACTCCTCCCAGCTTGCAAAAACCACCCTAAACTGTAACTTCTGTAACTTTCCACTGCCTGCCCCAAACCTATAAAACCAACTCCTACCCCACTGCCCTCTGCTGACTCGATTTTTGGACTCAGCCCACCTGTAGCCGGGTGAATAAACAGCCATGTTGCTCACACAAAGCCTGTTTGAGGGGGAGGTCTCTTCATTCAGAGTGCACATTTTAACACTGGCCTGCCATGACAGCCACAGTCAGGAAGCCACTGCCAGAAATGTTGGGTCCAAGAATGTATTACCTGTGTTTCAAGTTGTAGATCAGTGCTGTTGGCTCCATAGCCATGTGACTGCAGCTCTGATCTGTACCAGCAGAATGCATACCTCATGCCTGCCCCTCTCCCTTCTCAGCTATCTACATTTCAGCCCTGTTCAAGGACTTTTGATTGGTAGAACCCAAATCACACTAGGAGGTGTAGTTGCAAGGGAGTCTGGAAACTGTAGGTTTTAGCTTGCTAGTCTCTTCAGTACAGGAAGGTACACTAGAAAGTTGGCATAGACATACATTCTGCATCTGCCATCCCATAGATACCTCACTTAATATTTGCAGAAAACCTAGAAAGCGACAGGAGAGGTGTTAGCCTCATTCAGCACATAAGAAAAGAGGGGAGTGATGAGGCTAGAAGAGAATGGCGGGGAGACAGACCGGGGACTGTTGCTTTGAGCAAGTGATATTTGTGTTGGGGTTGAAGAGTGTTAGGGGTTAAACTAGATGAAGGAGTGAGCAGGAACAATATTCTAGACAGAAGAAATAGCATGCCTAAAGGTCCTGAGACTGCAGGGAATGTGATACAGCTACGGAACTGAAAGACTAAGGGGCCATGACTGTGGAGGGGGAGGAGTGGCTGCAAAATGAGGCTAGAGAAGCACCAGAAAGAAAGGCAAGCCCTGTAGGCCCCACTAAGATTTGGTCTTTTTTCTAGAGCAATGGGAAGGCGGTCAATGGTTTATGAATGGGAGAGGTGGGTGGGACTTAATCATGTTTGCACTACAGAGTCACTGGCTGTTCTGTGTCTCCTGACTCCATGCCTATACTCACCAGAGTCCATAATTTGACACCAAATGGCCACTCTCCTGTATTACTAAAGTGGTTTCATTTCTGCATCATTCCTACATCTTCACTCCAAGCAACAGGAGAAAAAACAGCAGCAAGAGGAGGTCCACACATCTGGGAAGGTATAAATAAGGGTTTTTGCATTTGTATAAATAAAAACCTCAGAAGGAAACCTTTAATTTCCTTTGTAGCTGCTTTGGAATGTTAGTGAGGGCATTTGGTGTGAGCTGTTTGAAAATGCTTCTGCGTATTGTTCTGTGGGGTGGAGATCAGTGAGGTATGGAAATGAATCAGCAAGCAGGGCCTCTGATGGTGCTTCTGGTCCTCCAGAAACTGGTTGGTTGCTGGGCTGCCTGGGCTCCCCGCCGTGAGGGACAGCTGCTGTTTCAGCTTGGTGGAGGAGTCTCTCCTCTTGTCAGTCAGCAACTTAGGGGCTTGGGAACATATGGTCGAGGCCTGTTTCAAAGAGATAAAAAATTAGAAATTAAAAAAAAATTGTCAGATGTAAGACTGTACTCCAGAAAGTTTGCACCTTTTTAAAGGAACCTGCCCCTGAGAGTCTTAGGACTCTGCTGCCTCCTGAAGCTAGCCAACTCTGCTAGCAACTTCTTAACCAAGTATGAATGCGTGTCCGGCACACAGTTGCACGTAGCTGGAGACCTGGGCTCTGAGTCCTGGTTTCCTAACCAGGCTGTGAGTGCCTTGAGGGAAGGGCTCACTCCGTTTATGTCTTTATATTCCTTAAAAACCCAGGTCAGTGGGTTCATAGTCTGAGCTCAGAATATTCACCAATCTCGAGACTGTTGGCTTTCTGTGATCATGGTTGCCATTAGATGGGATGTCCATGGACTCCAGGCTAAGGACTTTGCTTGGGCTAAATTCCCAACAGTGCTGCTCAGCAGTGGACCTCTTTCTGATTCTCTAGAGCCTATACACTGGAGAATCTGGCCCTGAGAGCAGTGGCCAGGCTCAGGAAGTATGCTTTGTGAGGTCACCCCTGGGGACAGTGAGTGGAAGCAGCTGCATTTCTCATAGGACCCCAGCCTCCTGCTTCCTGCTGAGGTGCACAGAGCTGGAGCTGGTCTGCGCATGCGCTTGGAGGCATGGTATTAACAAAAGCAGAAATGCCGGCCAGCTACACCAGTGCCCAGCGCCCAGCATTCTCCTCGTTCCTCTTTCATTGGTTTCCCAGGAAATCTGCTGATGGTGGGAGCCCCAGATGCACAATTTGGCTCATAAGTGGGCTGCTTTCATAGCCATCACTACCCACCTGGGGAGAGCAGGGGATTGTGGCACACGGGAGCTCTTTGTGTGAGCTGGCAAGGTGTGTTGGGTTTGGTGCTCCAAGACAAACTTCTTTGCTCAATTGAAACGGTCCCTGGTCATCTCTGCTTCTCCATCTATAGCTGCCCCATGAGAAGATAAACTCCAGAGAGTCCTTTCTATTTATATTTAGAGAATTCTAAAAGAAATATACAAGAAGCCAAAGGAGTAACCACGTTTGTTCTTAGAAAGAGATAACAATGAAAATTTTAAATCCCTAAATGATTAATGAAATAAAACATTACAGATAGGTAGAGTTGTCAAATTCAAAGAAACAGCAAGTAGAATAGTGGAGAGGGGAATGGGAAACTATATTTAATAAGTATGAACTTTGAGTTTGGGAAGATCAAAAACTTCTGAAGATAGATAGTGGTGATGTTTGCACAGCAGTGTGAATGGACTTAATGCTACTGAACTATACACTTAAAAGTGGTTAGTAAATTGTATGTTGTGTATATTTTGCTACAATAAAAAAAAATTTTAAGAAACCATTGTGAACAGAGCTTGTCTCAATGAGGAGACACTAAACTTGTTGACTTTTATCTCAGGTGCTCTCTGTGTATGTGTATTTATATTAAAAGTGACCAGTTTCCTGAAAACACAGAACTCATTCCTGGCCAGCAGACTCTTTTCCTGTGCTTTTGTGCATTCTAAAGCTGTCTCCATAATGTGTTGGTAAGGAAGTGGGTGACTCATGGGGCCTGTATGACAGACCCTTGAGTCACACACACACACACACACACACACACACACACACACACACACACGTACACACGTGAGTCATCCCTACAGGCTTCCAGGACAGGCAGTGATTTCGATGCCAGAGCGATGTGCCTGGGGCATGGCAGGAGGCAGCCGGGGGCCCATTGCCAGGCACATCCCTGAGGAGCCTCTCCCATGGTAGTAATAAATGGAAGCTGCAGCCACAGCCCCCAACTCCAGGCACATCAATAGTTTTTTTCTGGCTTTTCTGCCACCTCCTGAATGGTGGCAGGAGGGAAGCGCAGTTGGTACTGGAAATGCCCCGTGTCCCCTGGGCTGCTGTGAGTGGCACCTGTTTCAGGGGCCTCTCCATACCCCGGCGATGCAAGCAGAGCTGGGTGTGGGCCTCTGAATCTGCTGGTGGCAAGAACAGATCGATCACAGGGCTTGTCTTGCATCTTCCTGGGGGTCATGAATCAGGTTGGGAGCCACTTAGCTATATGAACAAATGGAGGACTGATCTAGACCTTAAGAGACCTCGTTTAGACTTTGATCTGCTGCTAGCTTGTTTTGTTACCGCGGTAAATCACATAAACTCTCTGGCATTGAGTTTCTTGTCTTTAAAGTGAGGGAGTTGGGCTAGATCAGGATTGGCCGGCACACAGCTCCTGCTCCACCCACCCTTCCAGTTCCTGGGGTGACAGTGCTCATTGTCCTCTGAGCCCACACGGCAGCTCCTGGTCCTTCTTAGATGGCCTTCTCTTACTATTCTCAATTAATTGGAGTTAATATCTGAAATGACACCTATTTACCATCCTAAAAACTAATATGTTGTTTCTCAACTTTGCCTATAAATTAGAATCACTGAAGAGCTTTTACCAAATACAGGTGTCTGAATCCTACCCATATGCATTCTGATTTAATTGTTCTGGGATGAGACCCAGGCATTGATACATTTTAAAAGCTCTCTAGGTGACTCCAGTTGTGTAGCCAGGAATGAGGGCCACTGAATGAGATGATCACTATAGGGGCCTAATAATCAATCACTTTGTGATCAGCTGTTGGTATGAAGATGGCAGGAATGATTGAGCCAAGTTCTGCTGGCCAAGAACATTAGATAGGGGATCAGGAGACCTGGTTCTCATTTCTAGTTTGCATTCCTAATTTGCTTGTGATTTTGGGTGAGTTATTTATTCTTTTTAGCTTTAGTTCCCACATGTATAACCTGGGAGTAATCTCTTGAACTTCCAACCTCACCGTATTCTTAGTAGGAAGAAAGAGGTGGTAATAGATGTATAAAAGTGCTATAGAAAGTGCTACATAAATTATTCCATTTTTATAACCCACATACCCCAAAATACTCTTAAAATTTGAAATAAAATTTTGAATGCATCCCTTGTGAGGATTTATGAAGATTCAGTGAGGTGGCATATACAATAGTCCCTAACACAATGCCTGGTAGGCATGCAAGTAATGCTTGTTTGAATGAACGTTTTGATGGAGGTTACTGAAACAACAAATCACAAAAAGAGTTGTGTGTGCCTTCAAAGGAAGGGGAAGCTCATTTCTGTGGCTGTTTTGTTAGAAGTGATCCTTTATTTGAGTTTTCTAAAGTAAAAAAAAAAATGCATGTAATGCCTGAATGATATATTCTCATTATAAAATATTCAGGCTGGGCACAGTGGCTCAAGCCTATAGATCCAGCACTTTGGGAGGCCGAGGCAGGCAGATCTCCTGAGCTCAGGAGTTCAAGACCAACCTGAGCCACATGGCCAAACTCTGTTTCTACAAAAAAGACAAAAAATTAGCTGGGTGTGATAGTGCATGCCTGTGGTCCCAGCTACTCTGGAGGCTGGGGTGGAAGGATTGCTTGAGTTGCCCAGGAGGTGGAGATTGCAGTGAGCCATGATTGCACTACTGCACTCCTGCCTGGGCAACAGAGTGAGACTGTGTCTCAAAAAAAAAAAGAAAAAGAAAAGAAAAGATAAATAAAAAGAACAAAATTTGAAAGTCCTCTTAACCTCCTCCACCCTACCACTCCTCTCTCCAGAAAAAGTCACTGATGGTGATTGAAGTGTATCTGTTCAAGCTCTATATATTTATAATACACACACATACACCCATATTAAATTTTTTTCAAATAGAAATGGGATCATATATGTCATTCTGCAATTTGCTTAACAATATGTTTTAGCAATCTTTCCATGATCTCTGTCAAGTTACTGAACCCTTCATCCCTTAATATCCTTATCTCTAAATGGGGATAATAATGTAAGATCATTATAAGGATTGTATTAATTAATATTTGTAAAGTGCTTAAAATAGTGCCTACAATTAGTCCATGGTTAAGCTCACAACAATTCTTATAGAAATTTTCTTCCCCTAAATAAATGTCTGTTAGATAACAACCTTAAAAATTTCTGCATTTTCATTTATGCTGGACTTAGATCTGATTGTAAAAAAATGCTAACTCCCATCAAGTCAAAATTTGGTAAAGAGGTAGTTTTGAAAGCAGGTAGATGCATTACTGACCTTTCATATTTCACGTAATGAATGATGGACCCAAGAGCAACCTTAGAGAGCTTCATTCAACTTCTGCAGCTTGGTCTCTCTGCCGGAAAGTGAGGTGTGATATTATCCATTAGGCAAGAGGTGCCAGGGGGAACTGGACTCAAAGTGGTGACCAGCTCATGGTGGGCAGCCGATGATGCCCCGAAGCGTTGGCCTGCACGGCTGAGGAGCATAAAGTTGTGACCTTGCTCCAACCTCTCTCCGGGTTTTCTGAGGGAAGGTACAAAAGAGGTGAAAGTGTTGGCATTTTGCCTCTAGGAAGAATTTTGATTAAGGATAAACATATTCCAAGATGCTGTGAAGCTGAAGTCACATGAATGCTAAGTGATTTCTTGGCATCAGAAATCAATCTCTTTCATGTCAGTCCTAAAAAAACAAACACTTTAACTTCTTTGGTACCAGGAATAGCCAGAGAGGCTTCAGCTATTACAGCAAAAGCTTTTAAAATAATTACTTCTAGAATACGATAATATTAATGATTAGCTTTGTGTGAAAATTGAAGAGATAAGTAGTTAAATACTAGGAATAATAAATCTTGGAAGTGTCATTGTATAATAAGTTTGCCCTTTAAAAGTATCACTTTTCAATGATTTTGTTCATGGTGAATCGTTCAGAAAAAATTAAATTCTTCACTGAATCTTTTTTCTATGGTTAAGGTGACTTCTTAAAATGATCTTTGATTTTCATACATTAGAGTCAGATTCCTTCAAAACGAGATTTTTTTTTTTTAATGCTAATTGCCCTCTCATTTATGTCAGTCCTAAAATAGTGCTTAAAAGTGCCTTTCTATGTTCTGGCCACTGTGCATACACAATCTTATTAACTCTGCAAATAACTCTATGGAGTGAGTATCACTATTACCACCCCATACTAGAGATGAGGAAACTGAGGCTCAAAGAGGTTAAGTAAACCGGATCTGCCTATTTGGAAACTAAAATTTCTAACTGGTTGTTCCATGAACTAGAGAAGTATGTTAATGTGATAAATAACTGCAAGGGTCTGGATTTACCACACGTCAGATTAACCCCCGAATCATCAGTTATGTGTAGTTAAAAGAGTGTGTGTGTGTGTAAAAAATGAAGGATAGATGGGGTGGGAGGAATGGAAATCTGGTAGACCTTATAAAATACGACTGTACGGGAAATACTGCTTCTCCAAGTGACTTGCTTTTCCTGGGGCACAGATTGGCTCAGAGAGGGTGGAGGCAGCTGGCAGCTTCTCTCGACAGAGAAACAGGGCTGGCTGTGGGGAGGCCCCTGGGAAGAGTAAATCCTTGTCTGCTGGGAGTGTTGGTTTTGTAATTAGATTAAAGGTAGGGGCAACGATACTGAAAATTCTGCTTGCTGGCTCAGAATTTGAATTTCACTGCTCCGTTCTTTGTTGCTGCAGCTAGTATAATAAAAATCAGAATTTCTTTTTCTCTTTTCTTCTTAAGGACAGTTATTAGGTAGAAATGCAAAAAAGTCCACATTAGTTGGGCGTGGTGGCTTATGCCTGTGGTCCAGCACTTTGGGAGACTGAGGCAGGTGGATCACTTGAGGTCAGGATTTTGAGACCAGCCTGGACAACATGGCGAAACCCTGTCACTACTAAAAATACAAAATTTAGCCGTGCGTGGTGGTGTGTGCCTCTAATCCCAGCTACTCGGGAGGCTGAGGCAAGAGAATTACTCGAACCCGTGGAGTAGAGGTGGCAGTGAGCCGAGATCACACCACTGCACTCTAGCCTGGGTGACAGAGTGAGACTCCATCTCAAAACAAAAACAAAAAAAGTCCACATTTGCTTTAACCCTCTCCCCAACCTTCCACACTTATACACAAGAGTTAGTTGTAGACATGCTAAAACTTTACCCCTTCAGTATGTATCTCCTAAAAAGCAAGTCATTTTCCTGTCATCTCTTACAATATAACATTGATGATTGATAGAATGCCATTATCCAATATATGGCACACATTGAAATTTTCCAATTGTCCCAATAATGTTTTTTATAAAATTTTAAAACAATTTCTGATCCAGGATTCAATCAAGGCTCCTGCATTGCAGATACTTTTAGGTCTCTTTAGCTTCTTTTAATCTGGAACATTTCTTGACATTCTTTTTAGTTCTTGATGTCAGTGACGTTTCTGAAGTGTCCAAGTGAGTTGCTTTACAGCACGTCTCTCAATTTGGATTCAACAAGCTGTTTTCTAATGTTAGATTCATGAGACTCAGTTTAGACAGTCAAGTGACCTAGCTGGTGTTTCTTATGTATGTATTATTTACATGCAAATATAAATGTAGAATGTTACACTATAAAGTTCATATAAGGTACATGATAAGAACATTTAAATGGTTTTAAAAAGTACAAAGTAACAAGTGGAGCTCCTTTGTCAATGGTAACAGCATTTATAGCCTTTTGTGTTCTATCCTGAAACACATTTATGTAAATTCCAGCCATATCCATCCCCATGTTTAACAAAAGGAGCCGTGCAATGACAGGCACAGACACTGTGTCCAGTGAAGGGCAGTTCCCAGGGCGGAATGAACCTTGCAGTTGTCCCTGGCTTGCAGAACATCGCGTGTGACTGCTTTCTATCCCCTTTGTGAGAAGCCTTTATGGGCTTGTATTAAGACAGGAACCTTTTGCTGACTAATATCAACCAAGGGCAATGTACATGATACTACCTATCAAATATAACCTTTACGGGGTTGACTGGGGAAAACTGGTGGTCAGTTAACTCTGGGAAGCTTTTAATGAAGTACTATGATTATAAGCTGAACTCAAGAATGACAGCCTTTGCTAAAGTGAAGGTTAGGAGTGTTCCCCACCCCCCCAGTCCCACTTTTTTTTTTTTTTTTTCTTTTTGAGTTTTTTGTTTAACCAAAAAAACCCTCAGGCTTTCTTTAAAAATATAGTAAAATTTGGGCCGGGTGTGCTGGCTCCCACCTGTAATCCCAGCACTTTAGGAGGCTGAGGTGGGTGGATCACGAGGTCAAAAGATCAAGACCATCCTGGCCAACATGGTGAAACCCCTTCTTTACTAAAAATACAAAAATTAGCCAGGCGTGGTGGCACGCACCTGTAGTCCCAGCTACTCGGGAGGCTGAGGTAGGAGAGTCGCTTGAACCTGGGAGACAGAGGCTGCAGTGAGCTGAGAATTGGGCCACTATGCTCCAGCCTGGGCCTAAGAGTGAGACTCTGTCTCAAAAAAAAAAAAAGGAACAATTCATATAAAATTTACCATCAGAGACGTTTCAGTATGTTCTCAATGTTGTACAACCATCACTGTGATCTAGTTCCAAAATATTTTCATCACCCCAGAAGGAAGCTCTGTATCCGTTAGCATTCACTCTGATTCCTCTCACCCCTTAGTCCTTGTTAACCAGGAATCCGCTTCTATCTCTGTGGATCTACTGATTTGGACATTTCATGGAATCATACAATATGTGGCCTTCTGTGGCTTCTTACATATAATGTTTCCAAGCTTCATCTGTGTTGTTGCATGTATCAGCACCCCATTACTTTCTCTGGCTGAATAGCGTGGCTAAATATGGCATGGATAACCAGCTTGTAAAATGCATTCATCAGTCAATGGCCCATTTCTAAATATTACCGTAAACCTCGGTTTGAAGGGAGTCTCCTGTGTGTGACTTTTAAAACCACAAAACAATAAACTGTCAACAGTCTTCTTAGGTCAGCAATTAAGTATGCCAAATAAATTGTTTAAAAATCATCAGGTCCCTGGTACTAAGAGCTGATAGTGCTCTGAAAGGTAAAAGGCAGAAGGACTTGACCAGAATGTAGAGGTCTTAGGATTCGTGACAATATTGATCTGTCTTCTTATGCCACTAACCTCCTCTGCAGCCCCTCTGGTGCCCCTTGTGATAGGCCCTGAGACATCCAAGCTCCTGAAATAATCCCCTGAGTTTTGAGTCAGATGGAGCAGAATGGTCACTCCTCACAGGGCAGCTTAGTGAAAGGGCAGCCGCAGGCAGCACAGGTGATGCGGGCTCCCTCATTACTGCAGAGAAGTGCTTCTCTTTTCTGTGTATCATTAGAAAAACCCCAGAAAACATCCTACTCTTTGAAGAAAAGATTTAAGAAGTTCTCCTATGAATAAGAAATTTCTGGCTGCTGACTTCAGCCTAGATTTTTATTGCGGTTGTGTGTGTGTCTAGAACCATCTAGACAGGGATTAGCAAGAAACTCTTTAAGAATTCATTTACTGGCTAATGATGGCAAATCCCAGGATTTAAAAGGAGCAGGGAAAAAACCACCTGACTTGCTTTCCAGACAGATGCAAAATCTTCACCTTCCAAAATTAAAGTCTTGAGCCCCATGTGGAGCAGAGAGTGAAGGAAGTCCAAGCCCGGGGGGGCAGAAAGATATGTCAAATCGCTGAGACCTTGGTGGCCCTGAGCATTGTTTAAGAGAAGAAATCTGACAGAGAATAACCGATTGCCCCCTCTTCCTCCCCGGCTTGTCTCAGCTTTTCCGTACTTAGCATTTTAAAGACTTGAACAAGAAAGGGCAGCCTGCAGGGAGCTGAAATCAGTGCAGCTGGCCTTTCATATCCTCGGGTTCTGCATCCCTGGATTCAACCAACCAAGGATTGAAAATGTTTGGAAAAGAGAATTGTGTCTATACTGAACATCTACAGACTTTTCCTTGACGTTATTTCCTGAACAATATACTACAACTACTTACAGGGCATTGGCATTGTAATAGTATTATAAGTAACCTAGAGATGATTTCAAGTATACGAGAGGATGTATGTAGGTTATATGTAAATACTACACCACTTTATAGAGAGGACTTGAGCATCCTTGAATTTTGATATCTGAGATCAGGGGTCCAGGAAACAGCTCGATACTGAGGGATGATGTCTAGGAAACAAGACAAAGGGCATCCTGAAAGGGGCCTAGGGCTTGCTTTCTGTACTTTGGATGGTGTAAATCTGACTCTCCCAAGAAATTGTTTTTCGTTTCCCCAGCCAACTGCGCCCTCCTCACCCACGTGCATTTCTCCTTCTTGTCATTTATCCACCCCTTCTTTTCTTTTCAAGTCCTTCTCAGAATCCTGACAGTTACATCCCTCCTTGGCTAAGACATTCGCTAGCAGGTGGGGCTTGCTTTCTCCTCCATGGACCACAGCTGCCCATGACCAGTACATCAATTCCCATATCTGTTGTCTTTCCAAGGCCTCTAGGTCAAGCTTGGCTAGTGCAGAGGGAGGAAAATACTTTCTGGTCACCTGCCTTCGGCTTTAAATGTTCTGGAATATTAAAAATAATCGGCACAGGCTTTTTCTACAGCCTGTTTTTGGACCCACTTGAGAATTTGGGTGGGGTTCGAAGAAACCAAATGTCTGGCCTATCCCAGGGGATATTAGTCACCCACATGATGTCTCAGGATATAAAAACACATTAGACAAGTTCATACATGGGAGTAAGTGTGAGACTGGCCACTCCTTGTTGAAACTTGAGGTTTTGAAATTCTGATCTACCTTCTCAAGAGTTTTTTTGTTTGCTTGTTCTAAGACTAAAAAGGCCAATGGAGAAGGATTCTGCGAACATTTTGAATGTAATTTCTTTACTAAGATGTAATGACGATTGAGAAAAAAGGAAGGGCAGTGCAAGAAAAAGGTAGGCATGACAAATGTAGGTGTAGACCACAGACATCATCTCTGAATTAACTTGTGCACCATCTGCAGCTGGACGGCTGGGTTGGACTCTGGTCTTTGTCAGGAGAGACAGGGAGAATTCTAGAGAAAGACGAGCTGGAACCAAAGGGGCCTTGGGGCTTTGGTATGTACAAAAGGAGTTGCATTAGTATAATCTCAAGTTCTGAAAAGTTGGGCCTCTTCACAGAGTAAATTACTGGACTTATTAGAGGCTATGAAGCAAATCAGTTGCCCCAAAGGCCCTGGAAAAGTTGACAGGCTCTTAGTCACCAAATGCCAGAAGACTCAAGCAAGAAAGTGCTTGAGTCCTGATGGGACTAGATTCAGCCAATTAAAAAAACATTCTGTATATAGAGACTGCTGAAATGTAAAAGAAAAGATCCCAAATAATTGTGCAGATTGGACAAGAAGACATTCTATAACAAAAAGTGGCTTTTATTTAAAAAAAAAAAGAAAAAAGAAAAAAAGCTTATATTCATTCTCCCAAGTCGGCATTGAGAGGTGATTCCGGCAGCTAATTCTCCCCTTCCTCTGGAGTTGCACCACCCATTGTGGAAGCCATTAGCCACACATAGCTACTGAGCCTTCCAAACTGATGTGTGTTGTGCGTATGATATACACACTGGATTTCAAAGACTTACCATGAAAAAAAGAACGTAAACTGTCTCATCAATAGTTTTTTCATGTGGATTTGTTAAATTAATAATATTTTAGAAATATTGGGTTAAAAATATGCTAAGATTAATTTCACCCCTTAACTTATTTTAGCATGGCTACCAGAAAATGTAAAAATAACTTATGTGGCTTACGTTATATTCTTATTGAACAGCGTTGCTTTAGAGTTCTTTGCTAATAATCACTCACTACCATAGTCATTCTTAAGAGGAATGCTTCTCATTTGTGAACATCTACACAAGCATGTGTAGTATGGACCTACAGCATGGCTAGAATGCCTGAAAGTCGATTTACCGAAGGTCAGGGTTATGCCGCTAGAGCAGAAACACAGAGGATCTTGCTGATGAAAGCAATGGATTTTAACCTTTCTGGAGCTGCTTTAATTATGACCCAGTTCCCCTCACCTGCAGGGTTACAGTAATAGTAGATATCTAATAGTAGCATTGGGTTCAATCATTTACAACACCCAGAACAATGTCCATAGTAGACATTTTATAAGCATTCACTATTACACTTTTCTCAGTGAAAATGAAACTCTATATATGGGTTTCCCTGACACTAATAGAATCCCCCATGAGTGTTTTTGGGCCAGTTTTTAAATGTAGGGAACGCTGGCCCCTGCTTTGCCTGTCTATAAGCTGTCAGGGCCTGCAATTGATTGGGTCTGGTACTTGAACCAATGCTGGAGTGTAGATGCTTTTTCTAGGGAGTAAGGTTTGGACACAGTCTGTGGTTCCCCATGCCACTCGCTGGGTCCTGGGATGGATCTTATCTCTGGGGCACCTACTGAAGCATTTGATGTAGTCTCCTTGTCTTACTTCCCTTGTGTCCTGTCTGGGATCCTTGTCCTTTTTTGCTCTGGACATCTTGGGTCATGGTGTTTGTCATGCTTGGGATCCCCCTGAAATGCACCCCCCACAACCACATGGCCCCTGCTCAATAAATGTGGCCACATCCAATGACAATTATTTTAAAATGATATAGAAATTTGTTTTTTAGCTAGCTACTAGCAACTAGGTACTGTGGATCTCAACCGTTCAGCTACGATTAACATCAGATCAGTGACTCTGAATGAGAGAGAAGCTTTGTAATGACCTGGGTGCATCTTCAAAGGACACATTCCTGGGACCCATTCTTAGAAATCCCGATGTCATGGGTCTGGGGTGCTGCCTTGGCATCTGTACTTTTAAAAAGATCCCAAAGGCTGGCTGTGGTGCCTCATATGTATAATTTCAGCACTTTGGGAGGCCAAGGTGGGAGGATCAATTGAGCCCAGGAGTTCAAGATCATCCTGAGCAACATGATGAAACCCTGTCTCTGCTAAAAATACAAAAAATTAGCTGAGTGTGGTAGTGCATCCCTCTAGTCCCAGCTACTCAGGAGGCTGAGGCAGGAGGATCACTTGAGCCTGGGAGGCAAAGGTTGCAGTGAACTGAGATAGCATCCCTGCATTCCAGCCTGGGTGACAGATGAGACCATGTCTCAACAACAACAAAAATCTCCCAATATGACCTGGGTGAATGCACTTGATTAAGAATTACAAGTGTGACAACAATGGGAATATATATTTCCTGTCATTTTGGGTGTTAAATAATTTTTAATGTGAAGATTAGATGGCTAATATTTTAGTTCAAGCTTCATAGCATACCCATTTGTAGATTTTATAAATTAGCATAGTCCCTGGCACATGGCAAGTATAACTAAAAGATTGCTGAATTGATGACTGTCTTAGTCCATTTGCACTGCTGTAACAAAATGCCTGAGACTGGGCAATTTATAAAGAACAGAAATTTATTTCTCACAGTCCTGGAGACTGGGAAGTCCAAGGTCAGAACAGAGGTGGATTCGGTGTCTGGTGAGGGCCTTCTTGCTGAGTCCTCACGTGGTAGAAGAGCAGAAGAGCAAAAAGTGGTCTACGCTAGTTCCCTTCAGCCCTTTATAAGGCATGAATCATTGAAGTGACATCATTTTCTAGGGTAAATACCCAGGGTTCATTGTCTCACCAAGAAGATTAATGACATGGGGACACACATACATATGGAGTGGGTTAAAGAGTGGAAAATTTAATAGGTAGAAGGAAGGAGAGAGGAGAGCAGTTCTCTTTCTCTCTTGCAAGAGGGAGATGTTCGAAAGGGAAAAGTGGCAAACGACAGCAGATTTTATAGGCAGGCTTGAGGAGGCAGTGTCTGATTTACGTAGGGCCCACAGATTGGTTCAACCAGGTGTGATGTTTATATATCGAGCAGGGAAGGCTGGTCATCCCTACCCTAATCTTATTATGGCAAATGGATTTTCCACTTGGCCAGTGCCATCTTCTCTGCTCCTTACCGTACACCATTTTGATGATGCCTAGTCCCAGGTAGCATTTTTTCCTATGGGCACAACTGCTGGCATTTGCCTGTGCAAGCTTCCAGCTTGCTTGTTTATGTCTGCAGCTCAATTTTACAGGCTGCTCTTTGTCAGAAAAGAAAATGATTTTGGGGCTGCTTTCCATTAAAAGGAAAACCTTACTGAAGACTTCCTTACCCTCACGATCTGCCTAAATAATTTCTTTTTAACTCCTGTATCATCATGACTTAATCACTTCCCAAGGAGGTCCCATCTCTTAACAACACCACATGGGGATTACATTTCCATGCAGGAGTTTTGAGGCACATTCACACTACAGCAATAATTTTGAATATTGAGTGCATATTTGTAGAGAAAATATCTTTGAAATGTATTTTATGAAGTTTTTTTCTAGATACCTTTTTAAAATTAATTTTTAATTTTTATAGATTTAGTGGGTATAATGGCAGATTTCTCACATGTACAAATTTCTTACATTTCTCCTGCCCTCTGCCTTTTGGAGTCTCCTGTGTCTATTATTCCACTCTGCATGTCCATGCATACCCATCGTGTAACTCCCACTTACCAGTGAAAACATGCAGTATTTTCCTTCTGTTTCTCAGTTACTTCACTTAGGATAGTGACCTCTAATCTTATGTATGTTGCTGCAAAGTACATGGTTTCTTTCTTTCTTATGGCTGAGTAGTATTCCATAGTATATATATACCACATTACAAAATTATTTTAAAGTTCCAGGATACATGTGCAGGTTTGTTACACAGGTAAATGTGTGCCATGGTGGCTTGCTGCATCTATCAACCCATCACCTAGGTATTAAGCCCCACATGCATTAGCTATCTATCCTGATGCTCTCTCTTCCTCAACCCCTGATAGGCCCCAGTGTATGTTTTTCCCCTCCCTGTGTCCATGTGTTCTCATTGTTCAGCTTCCATTTATAAGTCAGAACATATGTATATATCCCATTTTAAAGATTCAGTCCTCCATTGATGGATACTTAGATTAATTCCATATCTTTACTATTGTGAATAGTGCTGTGGTAAACATACAAGCACAGGATCTTTTTGATATAATGATTTTTCCCCCTTTGGGTATATACCCAGTATTGGGATTGCTGGATAGAATAATGGTTCTATTTTAGTTCTTTGAGAAGTCTCCATACTGTTTTTCTTTTTTCTTTTTTTTTTAATAATTATTATTTTTTTCTATGGAACACTTCACAAGTTTGCATGTCATCCTTGCTCAGGGGCCATGCTAATCTCTGTATTGAACCAATTTTAGTATATGTGCTGCCGAAGCGAGCACCGTACTGTTTTTCATAAAGGTTGTACTAATTTACATTCCCACAAAGAGAGTAAAAGTTCTTTTTTCTCTGCATCTTTACCAATATCTGTCATTTTTTCAACTTTTTAATGATAGCCATTCTGACTGGCGTAATATGATATCTCATTGTGGTTTTAATTTGCATTTCTCTGATGATTAGCGATGTTGAGCATTATTGCATGTTTGTTCGCTGCTTATATGCCTTCTTTTGAAAACTGTTATGTCTTCTGCCCACTTTTTAATGGTGCTATTTGCTTTATCTTGTTGAGTTGTTTGAGTTCCTTGTAGATTCTAAATATTAGCCCTTTGTTGGATGCATAGTTTGCAAATATCTTTTCCCATTTTGTAGGTCATCTGTTTATTCTGTTGATAGCTTCTTTTGCTGTGCAGAAGCTTTTTGGGTTAAGTCTCATTTGTCTCTTTTTGTTTTTGTTGTGTTTGCTTTTGAGGACTTAGTCATAAATTCTTTGTCTAGAGCCAATGTCCAGAAGACTTTTTCCTTAGCTTTTGTCTAGGAATTTTAGTTTTGGGTCTTAAATTCTTCTTGAGTTAATTTTTTTCTATGGTGAGAGGTATGGGTCCAGTTTCATTAATCTGTATATGGCAATCCAATTTTCCCAGCACCATTTATTGGATAGTGTCCTTTTACCAGTGTATATTTTTGTTGACTGTGTCGAAGATCAGTTGGTTATAGGTATGTGGCTTTATTTCTGGGTTCTCTATTCTGTTCCATGGATATACATGTCTATTTTTATACTAGTGCCATGCTGTTTTGGTTACCATAGCCTTGTAATGTAATTTAAAATCAGGTGATTTGATGCCTCTAGCTTTATTCTTTTTTCTTAGGATTGCTTAGGAGCTATTCGAGTTCTTTTTTGGTTCCATATGAATTTGAGGATTCTTTTTTCTAATTCTGTGAAAAATGATGTTGGTAATTCAGTAGGGTTGCATTGACTCTGTAGATTGCTTTGGGCAGTATGGTCTCTTTAACAATGATTTCAAGATATCTTTAGCTTTAAAAATGTATTAAGCATGGTAACTATAGTTAATAATAATGTATTTTTCAAAATTGATAAGAGAGTCAATTTTAAATGTTCCCACCATTAAAAAATGCTAAGCAGATTAGGTGATGGATATGCTAATTAGTTTGATTTACTCATTTCATAATGTATGCATATATCAAAACATTGCATTGTACCCCATGAATATGTATATTATTAATTAAAAGTAAAAATTTAAATATGTATTGAATGTTTCCATCAAATTTCATATGTCTTAAATAAATGAGAACTATGCCTCTGAAGAGTCTGGCAGGTGGCCGGAGGAGGCCGGCTTCAGAGTTGTCTTGGAGGAGGCCGGCTTCAGAGTTGCCTCCTCAAAGAAGACTTGGAAGGGGTAGTTCATTTGTTTTTGAACACAGAAAGGATGCAGCTGTAGGAGGGGCCTTTATCAACACCCATTCCCACTCTGCAGCAGTTAATTGCCACTTCCTGTCTAGAGAATGCAGCACAATAGACTGAGCCCATCTGCTGTTTGCATCCCCCACGACACCCCCAAGGGATAGTTTAAGGTGGTGGAGGTCTAACAAGCAAGACTGACAGCGAGTCTGCCAGTGAAAGACTGGTCCATGGGTCTCTGTTAGCTCCAGGAATGGTTTCCACAGGTCAGGCTGACCCTGTGTGGCTGCTCTACAAAGGACCACACCTGGGCCTGCAAATACAGCTGCTGGCATCTTTACCCGGCTCAGCTCCCTGACCTGGAGACCTCTAACCACAATATTTTTTGGTGGTTAAGTCCGATGTTTCTGTTATGGGAAAGGGTTCCCGATCCAGACCCCAATAGAGCGTTCTTGAATCTCATGCAAAAAAGAATTCAGGGCGAGTCAGCAGTGAAAAGTGAAAGCAAATTTATTAAGAAAGTAAAGGAATAAAAAGAATGGCTAGTCCATAGACAGAGCAGCCCTGAGGGCTACTGTTTGCCCATTTTTATGGTTATTTCTTAATGATATGCTAAACTAGGGGTGGATTATTCATGCCTCCCCCATTTAGACCACATAGGGTAACTTCCTGACGTTGCCATGGCATTTGTAAACTGTCACGGTGCTGGTGGGAGTGTAGTAGTGAGGACGCCCAGATGTCCCTCTCATCGCTGTTTTGGTTTTGGTGGGTTTTGGCCAGCGCCTTTACTGCAGCCTGTTTTATCAGCAATGTCTTTATGACCTGCATTTTGTGCTGACCTCCTATCTCATCCTGTGACTTAGAACGCCTTAGCGTCTGGCAATGCAGCCCAGTAGGTCTCAGCCTCGTCTTACCCAGCTCCTATTTTAGATAAAGTTGTTCTGGTTCACATGCCTCTGACATTTCCACAGACTGCTTTGTGTAGACTTATAAAGAAGAAACAGCCCACAAACCTATTTAAAAACAGTTGAACTGTTGTGAATTCTAAAAATGACTGAAAAATAACCTTTATGGGGTAGGAGCCCTTGTCCAAAGCAGTGCTTTCAAGGGCCCCATGGGAAATCCACACCCCCATGGTTAGCTAGTTGTGTCTCTTTACCGACGTTAAATGGCGATTTTAATTTGTTTTTAACTTAGCAAGAATTTGTTCGGTGATGTTTCACTTTCACCATGTCAGAGAAGGAAGTTGGGTCACGTACTCAAATTATCCTTCCTTTTCCCTCTTTCATAAAAGTCCTGTTGGCCCCTTCCCTTTCTCCCCTGATCAGTCATGTCCTTCCTCCCTCCTAAGCCTTCGGGAGTCTTTGTATCTGCAGAGAAAGGAGGAGTTCAAATTAGTTTGACAGGCCAGCAGAGGCAGAAAGAGAAACAGGGGTGGGCAGAGTTTCCACAACTGGCTTTGTGTGTGCCTCAGCTGCACCTTTCACCAGCAACTGCTGACCCATGCTTCACTGCCAATGACAGCGGGTCAGCACAAAATAATCCAGGACCTCAGGCTGCCCCGGGGGCTGCTGCTGCCTTTACTCACCTGAACGTTATTCTCTGCTGGGAGGGGAAAGTCTGCAAACATGGATGAAAACATCGTGTCTCAGATGCAGAATTTGAGAAGGAGCAAGAAAGGAAGTCATCACAGACACAGAAATACTGAGAACCTGAATGAACTTACGTAGTGGACATTGGAGTATTCTTTCTCTTGGTGCTGGCATTCCCAGTGTTAGAAGGGACCCTATTCAGTCAATATGTATTTATCAGGTACCAGCTGTGTGTCTGGCTTCTGTGCTTGCTGCTGAGGTGCTATAAGTGACAGTCCTGCTTTCACAGAGCTCATAGTAGTCTCCAAACATTAGTCATTTTATATCTCTATGGGAAAACCTTGAGCTGAACTACTCTGTTTTCTATGTATATAAATTATGTAATATATTGATATATTATGCACATCAAGTTAAATGATTTGTATACATTACAAAATGGACATACAAAATAAATTAATCCAGATGACATACAAATGTATATAACAAAATAAATTAATTCAGATGACATACAAATGTATATACCTATGTAGAATTTCCAATATTTTCTTTTTCTTTTTTTTTGAGATGGAGTTTCACTCTTGTTGCCCAAGCTGGAGTGCAATGGTGCCACTCGGCCTGCCGAAACCTCTGATTCCTGGGTTCAAGTGATTCTCCTGCCTCAGCCTCCTGAGTAGCTGGAATGACAGGCATGTGCCACCACACCCGACTAATTTTGTGTCTTTAGTAGAGACAGGGTTTTTCCATGTTGGTCAGGCTGCTCTTGAACTTCTGACCTCAGGTGATCTGCCTGCCTCAGCCTCCCAAAGTGCTGGGATTACAGGCATGAGCCACAGCACCTGGCTGAATTTCTAATATTTTCTTCTCACCCTCCAATGGCTTATTTTGCGTAAGTTCTGGGATGCAGCCACCCACTGTAGAGATGACAGATGGGATTAAGGGTGTGATCTAGTGTGAAATTTTCTGGGTTCCAATGTTGGTTCCAGCCCATACTTTTTGTGTGACCTAGGATTTGTTTCTTAAGTTCTCAGAGTCTAAGTTTCTCCATGTGTAAAATGGGTTTTATGATAATACTTTCCTCAGGTTTTAGTGAAGATGGAATGAGGTGATCCATGTAAAGTGCTTAGAAGTCTTCCTGGCATTTGAAAAGAATGCGGTACATGTTATTTATTATTTTGATTATTACAGTCTCTTTGGAGAGAAAACATTAAGCAACTAAGTGTTTAATTTCAACTGTGATGAGGACCATGGAGGACCAGTCTAGGACGCCGGGAGGGTGTATTGGGAAGACTTAACCTAGTCAGTTTTGAGCTGTGTTTTGAGTTCAGGAGGGAGCCAGGGTTAGAGCAGGGGCACATCATTCCCAGCTAAGAAATAGCACCTGCAAAGGCTGAGGCAGGAGAACTTCTTGGAGGAGGACACAAAGGCCCAGTGAGAAGGGAAGAACGCCGCCAGGTCCAACAGGAGAAGCAGGCTGACTGAGACCATGCAGGGCTTTGTGGGCATTGTATCCATCAAGGACCTGTTACCATAACCAAAACCCATTCCCAGTAGTTTCAGCGGGAAAAGGAGTCTATTGGAGGATATGAAGATACTTTCAAAATCACCAGAGGGCCAGAAAGTCAGGCTTGTAGGCCAGGAGGTCAGAACAAGGCCCAAACCAACCACACCCTGGGAGTGAATCAGAAAGGGTCTCTGCAGCTGCCCCCAAGTCTGGAACCCCACAGCACAGCTCATGCCACTGTTGCCCCTAGGAGCTGGACACCACCACTGCCACCCTTTCTAGGAAATGCATTCTGCACCATTGGCTTGCTCATGAGCTCAATTCCAAATGAAGCTGTTTGTGAGAATATCTGACTGGCAGAGCTTGGGTCACATGGTGAGGTCAAGCTGCAAGGGAATCAGGGAAAGTCAGTTTTCTGGCTTCAGCTGTGGGGACGTAAGACCCCTAAGGTGGGAAACTCCCCAAATATGGGAATGATGTCAAGGATTTGGGGCTTAACTGCTTTCACATCATCACATGGTCTGCTGTGGTCAGGAGGGCTGGAGAGGTGCAGGGAGGGTCAATCATCTTTGTAGAAATTAAAAAGAATACAGCCAGGGGCGGTGGCTCACGCCTGTAAACCTAGCACTTTGGGAGGCTGAGGCGGGTGGATCACAAGGTCAATAGATGGAGACCATCCTGACTGACGTGGTGAAACTCCGTCTCTACTAAAAACACAAAAATTAGCCGGGTGGGGCAGCACAAGACTGTAGTCCTAGCTGCTCAGGAGGCTGAGACAAGGAGAATCACCTGAACCCAAGAGGCAGAGGTTACAGTGAGCCGAGGTTGCACCACTGCACTCCAGCCTGGCAACAGTACAAGACTCCATCTCTAAATAAGTAACAAACAGCCTCAAATAACCAAACCCAAACATTTGGGAAATTTAAAAAATGCTACCTCCTGAAAACTTTGTCCATATATTTGCAATAAACATAACAAACCCTCTCAATAGGTGGTACTCAAGGGAGCTGTGCAGCGGGTTTGGATGAGTGTGTCACCAACACTGAACAAACATCCGGATTACAGGGCGTGTTATTCCAGGTTACAGTTTCTCTCAAGCTAAGGGCAGATCCTTTCTCTCAAAGACACAAACTGGAAAGGCCTGACTCAGGTGCCCAAATTAGGTTTGTCTGTTGGGTCGTGGGTCAAGGACTGGAAGGACCCAGCAGGACAGAAATCTGAGGCGGAAGCATTTTGGCACATCCAGAGGAAGATGGGTTAAGGAAGCAAGATGAAGGTTGGGCAGAGAAGCTGCTTTCTTAAGAAAAAGCTGCATTTTTTCTTAAAGCAGCTCGTAATGAGATCATGAGTTTCATTGATGCAGGAAGCTGGTTGAGTTGGCAGAGTGGTTTTTTGCATTAACAGAAACAAATTACTGCTTGATTCAGATAATAAATAATGCACTTCTAAACACAGAGTGAAATCTATTAAACAAATGGCTGTGGAATAGAAGGTCAAAATGAAACTGGGGTAAGATGATTTCTATGCAGCTCAATATTTTCTGTTGATAGTCTGACTTGGAGCCAAAAATAGGATTCTCATTCAGTTGTATTATTAAAAATAAAATGATCTAGTAAGTTAAAAATGGAAGCCTGATGAAGCCTCTAGTATTATGTATATAACATAGGCATGTCAGGAGAGAAAATCTTAACTAATTATTTTGATGATTTAATAAAAACCAGAATTTCTTAACTGATTAGCAAGTTAAAAACATTGCACACCAGTTAAACATAACCACCTTTTTCTTACCCACATACCTACACACGTACCACCTGACATCACTTGACTGTGTTTTTAGTGTCAGCATCCCTCTGAGACTTGTACTAATTTTATTTCAGTGCTTTTCTTCTAAAATGGTGGTTCTTACACTTTTGGGTAGCTCATAAATCCCTTCAGTATTTGATTGTCTTCCTTAAGAATTGCAGTCTCGTTTTACTCCTGCAACAAATTGGTGTGGAATTACAAGGAGTCCCATGGACCTCCAATTAGACAACTGCCTCAAACCTCAGCTTTCTCCCCATAAATCATGGGGAAGGGAGACAGGGAGTTTAGCTCGTGTCGACGATAATATCTACAAGGAGGGACAGTCCCCACTGGGGGCAGTGGCAGCAGAACTGAAATACTGGATTTAGCGGTAGCTGTTTAATGGCCAGGAGAAGTTTTGTACCAGGAACTAACCGATGACTGGTTTTTTGGTTTTGTTTGGTTTTGTTTTTTGAAACAGGGTCTGGTTCTGCTACTTAATGCTGGAATGCAATGGCACAATCTTGGCTCACTGCAGCTTCGGCCCTCTGGGCTCAAGTGATCCTCCCATCCTCCCACCTCAGCCTCCCAGCTAGCTGGGACTATAGGCATGCACCACCAAGCCTGGCTAATTTTTGTATTTTTTTATAGAGACAAGGTTTTGCCATGTTGCCCAGGTTGGTCTCAAACTCCTGAGCTCAAGCGATCTACCCACCTCAGCCTCCTAAAGTGCTGGGATTATAGGCCGGAGACACCTTACTGGCCTGCTCAGTTTTTAATAACTATAGTGTGCTAGGTAGAATGGAAGTGGAAATGGCCACAGCATTGGTACCTTCTGGCTGCCTGGGATCCTCTATGTCTGCCCCACCTCCATAACAAAACAAACCCTGCCAGCACCTTCCCCCAGGAATCCTGCTGGTGTAGTGCTTTTGAAATAAACATTCTTGTTAAGTTCTTAGTGATGAAGAATAGCTTCCTCACTGAGTTTCTACTTCTAAGTATACATATGCATTTTGGGAGGAAGGAGCTTTTATGTTTTAACTCAAAGGGTGTCTAATGGCAAAGTCCTCTCTGATGGGTCTGGGCAGCGGGGAGAGCAGTTGGGAGCAGTGTTTGGAGATGGGTCCTTTGCCAAATCCCTAAAACTCCTGAACAGAAGATAGTCATTTAATTGCAAAATTACACATAAGGATGAAAATGAAATACCTTTTTAGAGGATTAACAGGAAATATAAATTTCTATAAGGAGGTAGTGGATGTTCTTTTCCAAAGAGGTTGTGGTAGGGCTTCAAGGTTTCGGGTAAAAAGTCTGGTTCTAATCCTGATTCTGCATTTTACTAATTCAGTGGAGACAGAGGAACATTAGGGATCCTCAAAAAGTACAGGCCTCACTTTGTGGCTTTAAGTTTTGAACATTGCCAGTTAGCAATGGCAGTAATTTTGGGAAAATATCTCAACTTACTGAGCCCACTTTCCTCATCTGTAAAATCACATACTGCCTCCCAGTATTGTTATGTGAAATTCAGTGAAATAATACCTGCTATGTATTTAATGAGGTCTAAGGTTCATATTTTCACCCATATATTAGAAAGTTCTCTGAAATTGGGATGGCATCCAGGAGTCTAGACAACCCCAGTTTTATGGGACCTGAACTTTGTATTATTCAGGGACCTTTTTAAAAAAGAGAATAGAAAATAATAAGTATAAAATTGGGTAAGAACATGAATATTTGTTTAAATGAGAAAACCCACAAATTTTAAAAAGCTGATATAACTCACAATATAAAATAGCACAAAAATATCATAATATTTGTAAAAATCAACTGCCTGCTGTTATATTTCTCTGCTCTGCTTTTTTGGAGAGGGCGGGGTGTATGACAATGAATTCGTTATGTAGGTTTTCTATAGAGAGAATAAATAGACAATTCACTCTTGCTTCTCAGTAGTTGATGGAAATTTATTTTTTACTATCAACAGTAAAACGTGTGTTTTCCAGCTTCACAACTATTTTTGGTAATGTCATATAAATCTTGAGGGTTGTTGTCAAATTTGGGAAAACCTCTATGAAGTTTCTTTCCTATATAAGCTATGAGATTTGGGAAAATTTTCCACAGACCAACTTCTGGCTCACACGCTTCACACCTTATTTATTTTCTGCTACCCATGCCATATGCTGCTGGTGAGTGTGGTGGGATGTGTTTATATTGGATACAGCCTGGAGGCCTGCACCAGAGCATCTCACTGCCAGGAGAGCTGGTGTGGTGGAGGGGAGAAGCGGTGAAG
This sequence comes from Sapajus apella, assembly GCF_009761245.1. Classification (NCBI taxonomy): domain Eukaryota; kingdom Metazoa; phylum Chordata; class Mammalia; order Primates; family Cebidae; genus Sapajus; species Sapajus apella. The sequence goes on along the minus strand of NW_022436968.1, from coordinate 22,420,962 downwards.
CCATTTCTATACCAGCATGCCCAGCAGTAAGTTAAATGCACAGGCCACATAAACACGTTCCACTAAACCCAGACTAAATGTATCCCCAGCTCAACTTCCTCTTTAATAGGATCCCCAAATTGCCCATGGCCACTCCAGTGCCACCCACATAAGGGGAAGTGTGACAGAGGGGAAGTCAGAGTGGAAAGAGACAGTGGTCTAACCGATTGCATTTAAAATATCTTTTGCAAATTTTACAAAAATATATGCCCACGTCAACACACCGCTGGCCCCTGTCCCAGAATATTGGAAGGGCCCATGCAAATGAGGGGCCCTGAGGCCGAAACTCTCTTAGCTTCCCAGTAAATACACCGAGGATGGCATCCTTAAGTTAATCGGCAGTAGGTTCACTTTCCTGCTGGTCGTGTTACGGTTGCTGGCAACTTAGATATGGTATCATATATGTAAAGCACCCCATATGGTGCCTGGCACACACTGGAGACTCACTAAGTATTCCTTCCTTCCTCCCCTTGGTGAAAAATCAGCAAACAGAGCTCCATCACTGGCAGGGGACTATGCCCTTCAAGTGTGTTATTGAAGAATCAGCGTTGTAGATGTTGACATTCCATTAGTTTGCCTATAAAAATTTTAAATTGCATTTTTTGAATTTATGGATCTTAGTTCAAAGTCAATAAAAAGTGATTGATGGGTAACCAGCATGTGCCCAAGGACAGAATATGTCCTGTTGCTTTGTCAGTGGTCGATAATAATGTACTCATTTCTAGCCAAACCCTAACAAGGCAAGTCCATCACTAAGAATCGGAAGAAAAAAGAACGGACTACGCTGTATTGAAGACACCTGAGTTCTGTAGAGTAGAGGAGAATTTTCCCAGAATCAGCCCAAGCCTGCCCTATCACCTTCCTGAAGGGCATGTGATGGACAGTCTGAGCTCATCAGATTCAGGACATGAGGAAAGTTGTCATGGTTTTCCTTTCTACTCCCCGCTTCTTCCCTTCATTCTTTCTTCTCCTCCATCTTGTCCGTATTTTCTAGATTGCTTACTTGTCACTTTCTGAAACAAGAAAAAGATTCTACTTTTCATTGCCTGTTAATGCTAAATGACTCCCCTTGAAGCGAAATGACTCCCCTTCAAAGCTCCCTTGAAGCTATTAGTATGTATACAAAGAGCTAGGGCACGGAGTGCTGAAATGCAGTTGTGTGTCACTTAACAATATGGGCTACAAAGTGCGTTGTCAGGCAATTTTGTTGTTGCTCAAACACCATAGCGTGTGCTTGCATAGCTCTAGATGGTATAGCCTACTACACACCCAGGCTATGTGATATAGCCTATTGCTTCTAGGCTACAAAACTGTATGGCATGTTACTGTACTGAATATACTGTAGGCGGTTATAACACAATGATTGGTGTTTGTGTCTAAGCATAGAGAAGGTTATGGTATAAAAGATAAATGATCCACTTGTAAGGACGCTTACCGCAAAGGAAGTTTGCGGCACTGGAAGTTGCTCTGGATGAGTCAGAGAGTAAGTGGTGAGTGAATGTGAGGGCCTAGGACATTACTGTACACTACTGTAGACTTCATAAACACTGTTCACTTAGGCTACACTAGATTTATTTTATTTATTTATTTTGAGATAGTTTTGCTCTGTCATTCAGGCTGGAGTGCAGTGGCCTGATCTCAGTTCACTGCAACCTCTGCCTCCTGGGTTCAAGTGATTCTCCTGCTTAATCCTCCCCAGCAGCTGGGATTACAGGTGCCCACCACCACGCCTGGCTAATTTTTGTATTTTTAGTAGAGACGGGGTTTTACCATGTTGGCCAGGCTGGTCTCAAACTCTTGACCTCAAGTGATCCGCCCGCCTTGGCCTCCCAAAGTGCTAGGATTACAGATGTAAGCCACTGTGCCTGGCCTAAATTTATTTTAAAACCTTCTTTCTTCAATAATAAATCAACCTTAACATGCTGTAACTTTTAAACTTTATAAACTTTTAAACGTTTTAAACTTTTTTTGGAATAACACTTAGCTTAAAACACAAATGCATTGTATAGCCATGCAAAAATATTTTCTTTATATCCTTATTCTATAACTTTTTTCATTAAATTTTATTATTATTTTTTTTACTTGTAAACTTTTTTGTTAAAAACAGAGACATCTACACATACATTAGCCTGGGGCCACACAGGATCAGGATCATCAGTATGTCATCACGGGACAGGAATTTTTCAGCTCCGTTCTAATCTTACGGCATCACTGTCGTGCACTCAGTCTATTGTTGCCCGATGTCATTGCGTGGCACATGACTGCAGGGAGTGTGGGAAGCCTGTTTCTGAGTCAGTTAGAAGGCATATATATTTTCTTCCTTTGGCATCAGTTTAAATTTGCCGTAATTCTGAGGCTTTCTACGTGGCTCACTTAGGACCGTATTAAAGGCTGCTGTTCATGATAACGTGGGTCAAGCTGTATTTCAGAGTAGGCATAATTTATGAGGGTGTTATTTCAGGAACAATGATAGGGATTGTGAATAGTTGAGATTCATTCTAGAATGAGCAAGAAATTTACTGGAATAAAGAGGTGTAATGAAAAATGAAGCCTCTTTCTATTTCTGATGAGGAGCTTGGTGTGTCTGTAATTTGATTTGTAACAATCGTTTTCCCTGAAGTAACTTGGGTTCTGCATTAGACTGATTATTATGATTTCCTGTTTAGAACCCAGATATCTTCTTGATATGTCCCCAGTAGCATATTTCTGGAAATGACTTCAACCAATTACATTAGCTCTCGTTCCCTTGGTTTCGATGTGGTTCACCAGGCAGGAATCAGACCGCCCGAGTGTGCAACCCAGATAGCAAGAGGCGGTGGGTTGAGTTTCAAATTGCCCTGAGGTGCTGTTGGTCTGCATGTGGGTCTAAGTGAAGGAATGTGATGCTGCTGAGGCCTCGGGGGTGGGTCCAGGCGGGGGAGCATATTTTCAGTGTCTGAAATGTCTGGACAAACTGGCCTTTCAGGGTTCATTTTGATGACCGTGTTTCATCTGATGCCCCGTCTACTTCTGGTACTTGACTCATGAAGGTATCAGTGATGACAAGGATAATGAAATTTATCTTCAAACATAGTCCCCTGAAATGTAGTAGATGTAAGCACTGGGACAAATCTGAGAAGAGTCTTCAGCATCTCCTTAAGGCTACTGCTATTATGGATAATAGTGCTGTATCATTTACAAAACTGTAGCCGTACTGTGCAGCAGGTATTATTTCTGTTTTACAGATGTGTAAACTGAGGCACAGAGAAGTTCAGGGATATAGAGGTTGCCTACTGAGTGAGCAGTGGAGGTGGGATTTGACCCCAGTCGCCTGAATCCAAATCATCCCATTCCCACCATCTCCCCTAATGGTATCATGCCCCGTGCTGCATGGATGGAGGGGCTTTATGGGAGAGTGACAGGAGCCTTCGGCCCCTCCTGCGGTACCCTTTGTACTCTGTGAATCCGCCAAGGGAGGAACACACTCGAAGACTGCCCCAAAGGGGTACATGCCCTCGCCTGCACAGAGGCTGGCTGTCGGAGGACTGAGGAATTTCCGCAGGGGGGAGATTTTCCCAACCCCTACATCAATCAACCTGTTCAAAGATTCTGTCCAGCTCTGCAAGATTAGCTGAGATCTGAGGCATTTAGCATGGAGAGAAAACATTCTTCTATGGAGTCATTTCAGCCATTCTACCTGTGCACGTCTGAGTTTAGAAAAGGAGAGAAAAAGAGGGCAAACCTACTTCAGGCCGCACTAAGTAAGGTGTTTGTGTATGTATGTGTTTCTCCTTTTTTTCCTTTCTTAAATTTAGTGGCCTATTTGGCTGTTGACCATTGGAAAGCTAATGATGACAGAAACTGAAAACAAGAGACACTCTCTTACGGTGTCTTGTCCTCTAGATAGGCATAAGAAATGCAAAGGCAATGTGGAACTCGATAAAACATTCAGCCTGCAGAGTGTAGTGGGGAATAAGATACTCAGAAAGTAGAGACTATTTATGTATTTGTGGGATGGGGTCTCGCTTTGCTCCCCAGACTGGAGTGCAGGGGTGCAATCATAGCTCACTGTAGCCTTGAACTAGACTCAAGTGATTCTCCCACAGCAGCCTCTGAGTAGCTAGAACTACAATGCATGCCACCATGCCCAATAACTTTTTAATAAATATTTTGTAGAGACATGGTCTTGTACATTTTCTAGGCTGGCTTCAAACTCCAGGCCTCAAGTGATCCTCCTGCCTCAGCTAGGTTGCTGAGGTAACAGGGGCATGACATTGGCCTTGGTTAACATTTTAAACTTTATTTGGCAAAACCAATTCTTTTGCTACTTCCCTTCTACGCTCAGGATGGGGACACAGGAGCTGGGAGAAATTTCACCAAGAAAGAAGTGGTTATGTACAGCACAGACAATAGGCTGGCAGGTCTCATTTCCCCGCAGTCCTATAAAAGAAAGCATGTAACTTGAAACCAGTTTAATGAAGTAACTCTTAGATTCCAGTAGCTGATTGCTCTGAGCCAGAAAGCCTGGAATCACCAAAATTCCTAAGGATGTGGTGGAGAGGGGCTGGGCACCCACGAGACTGCAGCAGCTGTCATCCATGATCCCTAAAATAATGCTCTTCCAAGTCTGGGAGCACAGAGGCCTTTGTGGAGGTCAGTGAGTGCTGCTGCGAGTCACAGCTTCAGTGGCTTTGTGTAGCCGGGCTCCACTCTGGAATCTGGAATGCTCAGTGCAAACTGTTGGGGCTACATCTCTGTGCTGGGGCTGCTGAGAGGCAAAATGAATGCTTTGGAATTTGAAATCTAGCAGTTTGGGATTAGGTGAGACTAAGAGTTCTCTGGATTTAGCTGAGTCCAAGGCGCTTATGTGTGAGCAAGAAGTTCTCCCTTCCAATGAATGAAGCCTGTGTGATGCCTCTATCCTGCTTATCCATAGGGGCACAGAATGTTGCTGGCACAACATGCTGTTGGTGTTGGGTGATATCCAGGTGTTTGGAGTCCATCAGCCTGGGTTCAAATCCTGCTGCCCCTCCGCTTCTGTGATCTCTGCAGATTACTGAACTTTTTTGAACTATCATTTTTGTTTTTCTTTCTTTCTTTCCTTTCTTTTTTTGAGTTTCACTCTGTCACCCAGGCTAGAGTGCGGTGACATGGTCTTGGTTTACTGCAACCTCCTCCTCCCAGGTTCAAGTAAGTCTCGTGCCTCAGCTGCCCCTCTGCCACCATACCTGGTTAACTGTTGTATTTCAGTAGAGACAGGGTTTTATCATGTTGGCCAGGCTGGCCTGGAAATTTCGACCTCAAATGATCTGCCTGCCTTGGCTTCCCAAAGTGCTGGAATGACAGGTGTGAGCCACCACACCCAGCTGATCAGGTTTATATGCTGTAGATGGGATGCCTTCTAATTATTTCTTGTAAACTGTGGAATGACTGAGCTGATCTTAACATTTCAGTTAACCAACACAACAAGTAATTCAGCTGTGTGACTTTGAGACAAGTTACTTAGCCCATCCATGCCTCAGTTTCCTCATCAGCTCATAAAACAAGGATATTAGACTAGAGATTCTTTTCATTCCTAAATTTTGTGATGTTATAGGGCTGTGCCTGAGTGAAATTTCCTTTCCTCCATGTCCTTCCTCCTGCTTTCTAAAGGACGAACTGTTCATGGCTGAATAGCAACCACAGTCCACAAGTTTTATTCCAGAACTTTTCTCACTTGCTAATAAATTACTTCCATTGTTTCTGTAACAAGGGAAGTGAGTAAATGACTTGGGGCACACAGAGGTAAGTTCTGAGTTCAGTATAGGCCTGCCAGGAGTTGGCTTTCCATTAGCAAAACCCAAATTTTCATTCAAATAGGGTGTTGGCTCAGAAATCAGAATACCAACTGAGCCTCAGTAGGCAACATGAATTAGGCAAAAATAAATAAATAAATAGGCTGATCTATTGTTCTGACAATGTGGTTTAGTTTTTAAATCAAAGGAAAGTAATGACTTTCAAACTAAATGTATGAACTCTTCCTGTTTTTTCCCTCTGATATAAAATTCTGTAGGTCTTATTCTTGTTGGTGATCTAATCTGAAGTACCAATAGATTATATGATTTTCCTAAACTGGTGAGTGTCTCTCAAAAAATCCATCAGAGCTGGGGCCTGGGCTCTGTTCCTCATGACCATCCTACATGCCTCTATAAATAGACCATTATCAAATGCTTTTTATTGAGCTTGGATTGGACAATAATCATGACTCTCAATTTTCCTTCCTTCCCTCTCATCTGATTTTAAATTATCTCTGACAGTCAGGATATGATAAGTCTACTGTGTTCAGAGTTCAGAGTTCCAAACACAATTGTCCAACATAAGGAAGGCTAGAAATATGTATTTCAGACAAAACATGGAAATCCTACCAACTGCTGGTGAATTCCCTCTGAGTTTCTCTCTTCCTTTTCAGGAAATGTTCCTTGGGTCTCCTGTCCTTGTTAGCACCAGCTTCTCCGGTCTAATTCTAAATTATCACCTTGGCAACACCACTTCCCATGGTCTGCAAAACTTTGGACAGCTGGTCTCTATTTTGCCTTTATTGCCTATATGTTGGCCAGTAGGGTACAGAAGTCCATGACCTTGCTCATCCCAGCTTTGTTTTGTCCAAACTCTTTTGTGCAAAGAGGAAAACAGGGATTTTAAATCATGCACTGTGCTGTGCTGACACAGTGCCCAGCAAAATAAATCACAACCCCTTTATTTTAGAGCAGCTGGAAATGGACACTTTTAATGGACAGGGGAGTCTGGCCAACACAGGACTGGGATGAGACAGGATCATCATTTTAGAATGCTGATTTTGCAGGGAGAATGTGACTTCTCTGTTTTTATACATCCTGAGTTTCCTTTCCTTATAGGCAGCGGCTGAGCTGAAGGTGTTTCTGCTGCAAGTGTCCCACTCTCATCTGCATTCTGAGTGCACAGACTGGGCAAAGCCTGTATCTTTCCAATCTGCATGCACACAGGCTAATTTTTCATTAGCTCTGCAAAAGTCATGAGAGGAGGTTTAATTTAATAAAATGAATTAAAATATAATCCCCAAACACAAGTTTATAACCAACAGTTTCATCTGCACCGAGCAAAGCTTTATCACGTGGTTGTAAAGGGGAAAAGGACTAACACTTATACTGAGGGCCCACTAAGTCTCACAGCATTATGAGATGGGTACTGTTTTGTCCCATCCCCTAGCTCCTCTGGGCATTGTGCCAAATGGAGAGGAGTTTCAAAGGTAGTGCTATTGCCGCCTGCCACTGAGTCATCCTGGTAGTCATCTCTAGATAAATGGGTGTGACCAATAGCACTGTGATGGTCAAGGGTACCAGCATGACACCTGTATAACTCCATCAAATTATATTGTACTCAATTTTGTACCTATATTGAGGGATAAGGTTGGTTCAATCACTCATATCTTACAGTAACACCATGATTGTTAAAATAAGACTAGGTTTCAATGTCTCTGAGGGTATCAGGTTCATCAAAGGGGCTTGGACACTTGAAAATGGATGCACCCATGAAACCTGACTTTCCATTTTGTCTGGCTGGTAACAGCTTAGGGGTGGGGGAAAAAGTCATCCTCTGCAGAAAAGATCTATACCCAAGAGACAGTAAGGTATAGCAGTGACAAGCACAAATCTGGGGTATAGAATTTGGATTCAGGTTGAGATTTATTATCCAAATTCTCCTACTTATTTCATATGTGACATTAGGTAAGTTATTTAACCTCTTGATGACTCATTTTCTTCATCTATGAAATGCAGATGATATATATAGTGCTTATCTTCCATAGATATTAAATGAATTTATATATATATATATATATATATATATATATATATATATATGTGGCATTTAAAGCAGTGCCTGGGCAGCCAGTCTCTATTTTGCCTTTATTGCCTATATGTTAGCCAATAGGGTACAGAAGTCGATGACCCTACTCATCTCAGCTTTGTTTTGTCCAAACTCTTTTGTGCAAAGAGGATAACCAGGATTTAAAAATATGTGCTGGGTTGTGCTGGTATAGCACCCGGCAAAATAAACCACAGCTCTTTTATTTTAGAGCAGCAGCAAGAGGATACCTTTAATGGACAAGGGAGTCCATTTAGTAACTTCAGTAAGTATTTGCTGTTATTGTTGCTATGACTCTGGTATCAGTTTACTGGGGCTGCCATAACAAAGTACCACAGACTACATGGCTTAAATAATATAATTTTGCTTTTGCACAGTTTTGAAGACTAGGCATCCAAGATCAAGGCGTCAATAGGATTGATTCCTGTAAAGGTCCATGAGAGAAGGATGTGTTCCAAGCCTTTCTCCTTGGCTTGAAGATGACCATCTTTCTCTGTCTTTTCATCTGTCTTTTCTTCTGCATGCATCGGTGTCCAAATTTCCTCTTCCTATAAAGACACCAGTCATATTGGATTTACACTCACTCTTGAAGATCCTATCTTCAAACAGGTCACATTTTGAGGTACTAGAGTTTAGGACTCCAGTGTGTGAATCTTTGGAGGACATAATTCAGCGTATAACAGTGCCTAAGCAAGGTTTTTGGTGAAATTCACTTTCCGGGTAAATTTTGTTCTTACAGAGTTGCCTGTTTTTTCCTTTTTTGAGTAATCAATGTAAATTTCTGCCTTTCTCATATTATGTCCTACTTATAAACTATTTTAAAAAATCTAAATAACTACCTTGGTCAAAGCTGTATAAATGCTGAGCTGGGTGTGGTTTTGGCATCTGTAGTCCCAGTTACTCAGGAGGCTGAGGTGGGAGGATCTCTTGAGCTCAGGAGTCCAGGAACAGCCTGGGCAACATCGTGAGAGCTTATCTCTTAAAAAGAAAATGGAAACATTCTATGGATGCTGAATAGAATGGATTCAATGTACCTTCCCCAAAGGAGAAAAGTTGAAGAAATTGTAGGTCAAATGGTAACCTAATACCTACATTTAGGGGCAGAATCATTATACTACATTAAAATATTTTTTGTTGGACCCAGTTTTATTATGTTATTATTGATAACCATAAGTAATCACTTTTTCAATGAATTATTATTGAGAAATGCTACATCACTCCAGTCACTAAATGTTGGTGGCCTGCATGATTCATTACTTCTGTTTGTGAGCAGGAACTGGTCAGGTCTGGTGAGTACTAGGGGACTTCACCTGGGGTTTGACTGGTCTACAGGTTAGCCACTCAGGCTGTGTGTGTTAGGTAAGAGTTTTTGAGTAGAAATATCATAAATCAACTCCAGCTAGCTGAAGCAATAAAAGGACTATATTGGGAGGATACTGAGAAATCTCGCTGAACTCCTGGAATCACTAGCTTCCCAGGCCCCCAGGAGACTGGGCACCAGGGTTGGAGTTCTGGGAATTTGCCGGGTCTCTTCCATGGGTCCCTCCTGCTCCACTCTCTTTCTTTCTCTCCTGCTGTGTGCTTCTATGGATGGTAATGATGGGCATTATGAGCTATAGCAATGGACTCCTGTGCCCTTTGACTTCTGGTTGTGTTTGGGCAGTGATGTATTTTGTCAGGAGATCAGAAGAAGAAAGGGGAGTGAGGCCAACAGTTCATCTCCTATCTTGGCTCCTACCTTGGGTAATGCCTTGGGCTAGTCAAGTCCCTTGGCCAGTAGTCACAGGTTGTCTGCAGGCGGCCTTCTGGGCATGACTTTCTCCTTCCAAGCTCTAGTAACCACTCCTGTGTTTTATCCCTTTGGCCCTAGATGTGGTAACAGCTCTCTTTTTACCACCCGCAGGGTATGGTACTATCACTTGTGGTTTCTCTACACCTTGACTAGTTCTATGCTGGGCTATGTTGGAGCTTGAGGCAAAAGGAAGTATCAGTGATATGGTTTGAATCAGTGTCCCTACCCAAATCTCATGTTCAGTTGTAATCCCCAGTGTTGGAGTGGAGGCCTGGTGGGAGGTGATTGGATCATGGGGGCAGAGTTCTCCTGAATGGGTTAGCACCGTCCCCTCAGTGCTGTTCTTGGAACAGTGAGTGGGTGAGTTATTGTGAGATCTGGTTGTTTAAAAGTGTCACACCTCCCCCTCTCCTCTTCCTGCACTGGTCCTGGGAAGTGCATCGCTCTCCCTTGACCTTCCGCCATGATTGAAAGTTTCCTGGGTGGGCACTGTGGCTCATGCCTGTAATCCCAACACTTTGGAAGGCCAAAGCAGGTGGATCCCAAGGTCAGGAGTTCGAGACCAGCCTGACCACCATGGTGAAACCTCGTCTCTACTAAAAATACAAAAAATTAGTCAGGTGTGGTGGCACATGCCTTTAATCCCAGCTACTCTGGAGGCTGAGGCAGGAGATTGCTTGAACCCGAGAGGTGGAGGTTGTAGTGAGCTGAGATCACACCACTGCACTCCAGCCTGGCAACAGAGTTCCTGAGGCCACCCCAGAAGTAGAGCAGAGGCCAGCCTCATGTTTCCTGCACAACCCATGGAACCATGAGCCAATTAAACCTCTTTTCTTCATAAATTATCCAGTCTCAAGTATTTCTTTATAGCAATGCAAGAATGGACAAATAAAATCAGCAATAATAATCCTTTGTTTAATATGTTGATATTTTGTTCATCATAGATTTTTTTACAGTAATTTTAACTTCTAAAAATTATTGCATTGAAGTATTATGTATCTTGATTACTAAAATTTTTGGTGCCCTCTTAAAATTTTTGACCTTGAGGCAATTGCCACACTCACTATACTGTAGTCCCAGACTGGCATTTGGCTTTTGTAAATTGTCTCTTTAAAAAACCCTCCTCTCCTGTGAGCCATGACCATGCCACTGCACTCCAGGCTTGGCAGCAAAGTGGGACCTCATCTCTAAAAAAAAACAAAATAAAAACCCTCCTCTCTGAGCAAGCAATTTGTTTCCTGATAGGACTCTGTTTGATATAAATGGCTTTTCTCAAAAGCTTAGATTGTAAATCATCAGGCTTTAGGCAATATTTTATCAAAGGACATAATTTATTTGGCCTGTACAGCTTTGCAATTTAGTTGATTACTTTTAAAAGTCAGAAGACTTTCATATAAAAATCTAGATTTCTGGTTTCTCTTGAAAAAAAAAAAAAAAGCAGACAATGTGGCAGACAATGTGACAACAACAGATTCCTTTCCTGCATGGCAACAATTGGCAGGAGCTGAGTAGCAGCTTCTCCTTTGGCCTGAGCACGTCTCTCCAATTGGATGTAGTCCCCACTACTCCCTATTACCTCCCCACAACACTGAGGCTTACTGTTAGTCAACATTTTTTTTTTTAATCACAGTAGTGCGATTTTTTAAAATTATGCCTAGCCTGCTTGCCTAGCTGACTCCTATAGGCTGCTAAGTTTGAGACACTTGCTATCGTTCTTTGCTGTTTTTAGGACTCCACTCCCAACTTCTGCAACTTCCAGCTCAAGTTCTACCGTCCCAGGATGATGAATCAGACTGGCTCAACTTGAGGCAGATATCCATTTCAGCACCAACCAACAAACCCAGAGGTCAGGATCTTGTGTGAGCACCTGCTAGGGGCCCACCCTTGATAGTGGAGAGTGGGGATTTCCAGAGAAGAGGAATGTATCTGTAGGAAGTAGTAGAGGGACCTACCACACTGCGGTGCTGGCTCTTGAACCAAAGTGTAATAGTGTATGCATTGGATATTTTACCTAATCTTGAATCATTCAGAGTAAATCTGATAATGTTCCATTCAGCAGATTCTGCAGATTAAATGCTTCTGAGTACAAAAATGATAAAAAAAAATAAGTGCAATTTAAAATTTATTCTTTCTGTAAGCAACATCTGTGAGAAGGGAGTAGGGATATATTCACAAGCCACAGTCTGGTCCTCAAAAAGTCCACGTTAAGACAGATCTATTTTGATCTAGTTTGAGGCTGATGGTCTAACGTGGCTCTTGCACATCTGACATACCCAGGCTAAAGATGGCCAGTGTGTGGACCCATGAACCTATTTCTTGCCTGGGTCATTGCAGACATTCCTAATATGCTGCAGAACTCCTTACTAATAAGCTTCAGGATCCTTCTCAACACAGTTTTCCGGGCCACCAGCACCGAGCAGGTGGCACATGAAATGAAACCCATTTACCACCTTTGCTTCTGGGGTGACTTATGGAGCTTCCTTGAGCTACTGGAGCCAGCGTTTTAATGCATGTATGAAAACTGGCATGGAGACTGCTCTGCTGAGCAGATTACAAGCAGCTCCCCCTCGAGTCCTCAAGGTAACTCCCCCATCTGTGGTCTTGTTACAAACCCAAGGAGCCTGCTTTACGTGCTTTCCCCTGAAAAGCCTTGACTGGACACAGGATGACTTCTTGTTTAGTTCTAAGGCAGGAAGTGATTCTCTTGGGCCACAGTTGGGAAGGCCTGCGAACAACCACATGCCTCTGGAGTCAGACAGCCCCTAAGGGGACTTTTCGGAGGGTCCAGAAAGCATTTATTCCTGAGTCCTGAGCAGGAGCCAGCCGAGGAAAATGGATCGGCAAAGGCTGCTTTCTTCATTCCCAGCTCCCCAGCCCTCCATCCATGGCAGCGCGGTGGCTGACTGGCCTGGCAGGCTTCCAGACACAAATATTGCAAAACTGGTTATAAAGCCAAACCTGACCTCTTTATTCCTTCCCTCCTCCCCACTCCCTGCTTCCTGATAGTTTAGTAAATAATCAAATTTAGATGGATTGTGTTTGAATGAGAAACCTCAGACTTAAACATTTGTTCCCCCTTAGGGCTTTCATGTGGGAAGATGTCCTATTATTTAGGGGTCACTTCTTGGCTTCATTGATTCCCTCTCAAGTTGGCTGCTCCACACTCTCTGCTTTGAGAAAGGCCTTGGAACAGACATGAGGAGAGCCGAGCTGCTGCTATGAGGCTGGGTGCCCGTACAAGCCCCTGGCCTCTCCAGCACTCAGGCATCTCATCTGTAAAATGTAGGGGTGAGGATTGATGGTGACTGAGTCCCCTTTTAGCTCTCCACTGTATCATTCTAAGCTCTGACCCGCTCAATCACTTAAAAGTAAGAATGAACAATACTGAGACTTACTGTGTGCTTGGAAGGGCACTGGGAGTTTTACATACGTTCTTTCAGTTAGTTCTTACAAAAAGAAAACGAAGCAGGATCCTTCTGCTTCAGGTAGTATTTGGTGCAGCAGGTTACACAGAATTCCCTGAATAATAGTGGCTTAGGTAAGAGAGAAGTTTCGCCCCCCTCCCCCACTGGGGGCTTTCTAGTAAAAAAAGAAATCAAAGTTTTTCTCCTATGTGAAAAACAAAACATCTGGAGGTGGGCCAGGCCGCTGTTGTTTTGATGGCTCCACAGTGTCATTAAGACACCTATCTTTCTCCTTCACCATCCTTGGCATGTAACTTCAAGGTTACTTCTTGATCCAAGATAGCAGCAGTAGCTCCGGTCGTCACATCTCTGTTTCAGGTAGCAGAAAGCAGGAAGGGAGGGTAAAGAGCCATCTTCTTTTATTCCTAGAAATCCCGACAATACTTCTACTTACATTTCATTGGTCAGGACTCACATGTGTTGCATTCATATCTAGCTGCAAAGAGAGGCTGGGAAATGCAGTCTTACTGTTTCCCAGACACAATGGAACACAGGTAAATTTTTGAGTTCTGTCATAAGGCAAAAAAATAAGAGTAGCTATTAGAGTAGATACCACCAGTTTCTTCACATTACCTTTGAGCAATGAGGAAGCAGGGTACGCAGTGGTTAAACAACCAGACTTTTACTTTTATTTTTAATTTATTTTTTATTTCAATAGCTTTTGGGGAACTGGTAGGTTTTGGTTACATGGATTAGTTCTTTAGTGGTGATTTCTGAGATTTTGGTGCACCCATCACCCAGGCAGTGTACACTGTACCCAATGTGTAGTCTTGTATCCCTCTCCCCTCCCATCTGCCGAGTGCCCAGAGTTCATTATATCATTCTTTTGCCTTTGCATCCTCATAGCTTAGCTCCCACTTAGAAGCGAGGACATACGATGTTTGGGTTTCCATTCCTGAGCTACTTCACTTAGAATAATGTTCTCCAGCTCCGTCCAGGTTGCTGCAATGTCATGATTTCGTTCTGTTTTATGGCTGAGCAGTATTCCGTAGTATATGTATACCACATTTTCTTTACCTCCTCGCTGACAACCAGCCTTTGAGAGATGTGTGCTTGCTTGGTGACTGAGGCAGGTGTGGACCCGGGCAGTCTACAGCCAGTGCCTGTGCTCTTACGTGCTGAGCCGTTTGTCCTCTCTGGCGTTCCCTTGCTGCTGCTTTTTCCTTTTTATCAGAAGCTTCATACAGTCTCCCTGGCTCTAAATTTAGTTTGCCCTCTGTATCAGGAAAGCCTTATTGAGGCTTCATGTTCAACTATCTCCAAAATGCAGGAAAATTGGACAAGACTATGAGGCCACAGTGTGACTGCCCTTCAACCGGGGTCCTCCTGTCACCCGTGGAAGGCATAGTACACCTGTGGAGTCTCTTCTGTCCCCCATGCTCAGTCCTCATTCCAGATATCCTTGGCCCCGCCCCAATGCCACATCCCTTACTTCCCTCCACCATGTTCCCAAACACTCTGGAGAGCTCTCAGTCCTGGTCCTTGACAAATCCTGGAATAAATTCTTGCTTCTCTTCTTGAGATGTTCTTATTTGAGAAGATAAAGAGTTAATTTTTCTTACTGTAAAATTTTAGGGCAGAGTGTGGTGGCTCACACCTGTAATCCCAGCACTTAGGGAGCCTGGGGTGGATGGATCATGAGGTCAGGAGATGGAGACCATCCTGGCTAACATGGTGAAACCCCATGTCTACTAAAATACAAAAAATTAGCCAGGTGCAGTGGCACACACCTGTAGTCCCAGCTACTGGGGAGGCTGAGGCAGGGGAGTTGCTTGAAGTTGGGAGGCCAAGGTTGCAGTGAGCGAGATCACGCCATTGCACTCCGGCCTGGATGACAAGAGCAAAACACCATCTCAAAAAAAAAAAAAATTTTAGGTAGCAGCGTTTTCCCCCTTTTTGTAAGTTGGGGATGCTTCCCAAATTAAGCCCTTAAAATCACATTATGAAGGACTCCTAGTCAGGTTGGTTTGTCACTAAAACCACTGCCAGGGGCTGTCTCTTCCCTGTCTCTTCCTGTCAACTCAGTGTGGTCTAAGAGCTAGGCATGCAGAATGTGTTAGCGGACCGGCAGCATCTGCATTACCTGGGAGTTATTAGAAAAGTAGGATCTCGGTACCCCACACCTGGCTCCCCGCCTCTACCTCCTTCTGGACCTACTGAATCGGAATCTGCAGTTTAACAGGGTCCCCAGGTGATTCTTACATACATCACAGGCTTGCAAAACACTGACCCAGAACATCTGAGCAGTTGGATTTCTAATGAGTATTTATGAACTGAAAAAGTTCATCTAAGAGTATGCTTATTAAATTCATTGTTTGCTTTAGAAGAAACTGAACTGAGGAAAAGAGAGCAAGTAAAAATGAGGTACTGAAGTTTAAAAATTCCTGTTTACGGTACAGTCCTCATGATCTACCCAGTGTATTATACACATGTCAGCAGTTCATTGACTGATATGTTAGGATGGGGAACCAGACAAGTGTAGAGAGAAATTCTCATGCTTACATTTTATCTCAAGATTTCCTTGTAAAGTTACCCAAGTCAGTGCACTTAAGTCTCCAAATGGCTTTTGCAAACCAGATAAGCTTTGCATTTGAGGTTCACGTAACTGGCCAGTTTTGCCAGGAGACTGCCAACAGCACCGTTATCTAAACAACTCTTTTAGTTTAAGGATACAACCTAGATTTAAAAGCCAACATGTGACTCACTTGAAGATTGTTAGAAGCTCAGAGGAGAAAGCTGTTGTACTCTCAATCTCTTTATTTTTGTATCCTATCATGGTTCAGACACCTGAAAGAACAACAGAGCTATTTATTTCTATGAGCCCAGGCTTGAATTGTAGAAAGCCTCAAAGAATTTCACTTGACACTTTAAAAATACTTCCCCCACCCTAGATTCTTCATGAACTGAGAGGCTCATGCAGAGGTTATATACTTAGGCAGGCAGCAGAATGTAGTGGTTAAAGCATGGGCTGCAGGATCTGACCATCTGGGTTTAAACCCAACGTTTATCAACTCTGCAAGGTGGGGAAAATAACCTTCTGTCTCTAGGGCTGTCGTGATGATTGAGTGAATAATGACTCAGCCAGATGGTGGCTGCCCTGTCGTAAGCGCTATGGAAGCATTTGCTGTTACTGCATCTCCCTTATGATACTTAAACATCTGGCTCCCTCTTTTTATTTTGTTCATGAGGACATGGAGAAGGAGAGGTTCAAGGTCTGTCTGCTGCCTGGCCTGGCGGGGATCCTTCCTGGCCAGCACTCCTGCTCTCCCAGGGCAGCTCTGTGCTGAGTCAGCCCCCGCCCAGCAGCTGTGTGGGAATTCTTTCCCTCCCACTCCATTTCAACAAATGTCCTTGGGTCCCCAGGTGGGGCCAACGACAAGAACAGAAGCTGAGGTTGTTTCAGGTCCTGAGTGCTTTTTCTACATCCACAACCCTCCTCCCCCTCTGCTTACCTGGAGCCGTTTTCACCTTTTCACCCTGGGTGGGTTGTGTATGGTCTGGGATCTTGCTGGAAACCCAGCTGGTCTGTGACATCTGAGAGACAAGGATGGCGACCTCAGCTGTTATTAACAGCAGAACACTTCCAAGTGACTACACTCAAAGCTACTCCTTCCCCAGGGTTTTGATAATTCCTCCCACCAATTATAGCACTTTACTGAGATTAACTAATTAATCCTCACCATATACCCCAGAGACAAAATTAAAGATAATTCTTTCATAAGCGTAAAGCACCTTTTATCTAAGGATTACTAACACTGATGCATTTGTCTCCCATGACAACATCACAAGTTTCAGAGATGACAAGGAAAATCTTCATTACCATTTTAAGAACTGGGAACAAAGAAAAATCCCGTTCCAGGACACAGGGGAGGAAATGCTAGTAGCTAAACAGAAACTGCTGAAGATTACCATGGGAATGCACCTGTGAACTTTCAGGTGGGGCTGTGCCCCCGTCGGGTCAGTTTTCTTTATGTCGTTTACAATTTCCAGGGATAATGTCCATGATAAGGAACAAGAACTTGTTCACAGGCTACTGAAGCATATGTTTGACTTCCTAAAGAACCAGCCGGACACAGTGGCTCACACATGTAATCCCAGCATTTTGGAAAGCCGAGGTGGGTGGATCACCTGAGGTCAGGGGTTTGAAACCAGCCTGGCTAACATGGTGAAACCCCATCTCTACTAAAATACAAACATTAGCCAGGGATGGTGGCAGGTGCCTGTAATCCCAGCTATGTGGGAGAATGAGTGGGGAGAATCGCTTGAACCCGGAAGGCGGAGGTTGTAGTGATCTGAGATCGTGTCATTGCACTTTAGCCTGGGGGACAAGAGCAAGACTTTGTCCCAAAAAACAAACAAAAAAACCTTCTGTTTTCTACTCTCCCACTCATCTCCATCACGCTGGTTCCCTGTTGCCTCTATTTGCCAAAGTTCTGTTTGTGATCTAGATGAAGTGGAGCCGATAGCCAAATGCTCCCGGAAGGAGAGAACCTGAAAAAGACATTATAAACTGAGAACCTTAAGGGGGAGACGGGGAGAGGCAGGGTGGAGGATGGGAGAGAGGAGGGGAGAGAAGTCAGTCTGCCAAAGTCCTGGAATTCGCATTTGGGGTAAACAAAGGGAAAAAGAGGGTTCTGCACTCTGTGGCCCAATATTAGGTTTGCTATGATTCCTTTGTAATTCCCTTGGCAGCAGATTAATTTTACTCAACTTGACAGCATAGACAGTGGCTCCTGAGCTGCAGCCGAGGCTGGGAGCTACATCACTGTGCATTATACCATGGGTGCTACATAAAGGGGGATCTCAGGAACACTCACGGAGGCACACATGGTCATTTTGGATACACTTCTCTCGTTTTGGCCAACAGTTGTATAACGCATTTGTTGTAAGATTATTAGTGCAAACCACGTGGCTGCGTATTGGTAGTGATTTGCTGTTTTCTCATCATGACTGACACCTGTGACTGGAGCATAGCGCCCTGGACCTGCACGATCTGGGGCTGGTGAGTTTGCTGTAGCCTACAAGCAGCTTGACAGGAGCGTTCTCCAGGCCGCTTGGGAATAGGAGTGTCGGAAGGAGAAGCTCTTTCTCAACTCCAAATTCAAGAAAGAGAGGTGAACAAATAGGTAAAAAAAAAAAAACTTTACACTTTCTCGGGATTTAAAATGGGCCCCGTAGGTACATGATCTCATTTGAGCCTCATGAAAAGCAGATGAGGCTGAACAGGGAATGAATACCTCTTAGTTTGCCAGCCCAGTATCCCTTTCTTTTAGATACTGACTTTTCCCCCATTGTGTTCTGGTGGGGCTGCCAGTCACAGAACAGTCCTGCCTCTCGGATTCCTTCCCTCCCCCGCCTCCAATGTTGGGCATATTGTTCTGGCCAGGCCACTGAGTTCTTTTTGCTGGAAGTTTGAATCTTATGGAGAGATGCTCTGGGGGAGAAAGATGTTGGAGCTGTGTAGAGAGAATGCCCAGAGCCTGGCTGTTCAGCTCTTCCTTCCATTCTGTGAGTTATTTTAGTTTCCTTCCAGTAAAATTTCCTGAGTTCATGTGGGCCCCTGTCTACAAAAGAAACCCAAATTATAAACACTCCTTAGTTTCAAACTGCCAGGAGATGAGCCCAGGTCCTCTTATCCCAAGTCAGTGACTCTAGATGATACTAGGTAAATGCAAAGTCACCTGGGAAATTTAAGGAAGGAAAGAGAGAGAACCAAGAAGAGAAGTTGAACAATGCTAGCGCTGAAGCTTTTTTTTTTTTTTTTAAAGAAGCCAAGCATCTTCCCAATGCATAGTGTCAGGATTCATCCCTAGAAATGCACTTCATGTTTAATGGCAGTTGTGTCAATTGGCATGCACCCGAGTTCACCCACAGCTGGCATGATCTGGCCAAGCCTCTTTTTAATTTTATTCTTGTTATGCTTTCGTAGGATATGTGTTTGCTGGTAGGCTGATTCTTAAGTGTATTTACCTATGGGTGTTTGTTTTCTAGACTCTACTGATTTGGCAAACAATCAAAAGTAGCTCGTACAGTTCAGATGGAGAGGGAGGGAGGTTGGCGGGAGTAGTTAGTAAAAATTTAGCAGCAGGTAAAATTTTGGCAAGTAGGAGAAATCTTTTCAGGTAGCATATATGCTAAAACATATGACTTCACTTTTTACTGCTTCATACCAAATACAATTCCAGATTCTGTGCTTATGAATATACATGAATTCTATGTTAAAGGCACAAGGCTCTCTCTCCCTCTTGAGGCTGTTCTGGTACTTTCTGCAATGGCATGAGATTAAGTATGTAAGATTTCTTTTGTGAGAAGGATCTCTTTTAGGTAAAACTAAGAGGTCCCAAACTCCTGAACTTTTAGCCTATTTAGATCATTTCCAGCCCAGGACTTACATCCTGAAGGAAGTCAGAGGTAATCTTAAGGCTTTTGGAGTTTCTCATACATGATACTTGAATGACTGAGTGAATGAATGAATGGGATAAAGAGTGAGAGGAAGCCTAGAAGCCTAGAATGCTGGAACTAAAAGGGAACCTGGTGATCATCCAATACCACCCTGCACTACTTATCTATAGCTGCGTAACAGATCACTTCAAATCTCAGTAGCTCAGAACAACAATAATCAATTACTATTTCTCTCATGGTTTCTCTGGGTCAGGAATTCAGAGCAACTTGGCTGGATGGTCCTGGCTCAGGGTCTCTCATATGGTTGCAGTCAGATGTCAGCTGGGCTGCAGTCATCCAAAGGCTTGACTGGGGCTGGCGGCTCTGATTCCCAGGTGGCTCACTCATATAGCTTGGCCAGTTGGCATGGGCTGTTTGATGATGGGAAGTTTCAGTTCCTCTCCATGCGGGCCTCTTCACAGAGCTGTGAGTGTCCTCCAGCATGGCAGACAGCTTTCTACTGGGCAAGTGATGTAAGAGAACGAGGCAGAAGCTGCAATGTCTTTTATGACCCAGTGTTGGATGTCACATACCATCGCTTAAGCAGCCTTCTCTTGTTCAGGCAGCCCTTGTGTGATGCGGGAGCGAATTACACAGGTGTAGGCATGAGGCCAGGATCACCAGGACTATCTTGGAGGCTAACTACCATAACCCTTTCTCTTTCTTTTTCTTCCAGTTTCATTGAGGTATAATTAACAAACAAAATTGTGTCTATTTAAGGTGTACAATGTGATGACTTGATAAGTGTATATATTTTGAAATGATTACTATAGTCGTTAGTTAGCCCATATGTCATTCACATAGTTATTATTTGTGTGTGTGTGGTGAAAACATTTAAGAGCAACTATCTTAGCAAATTTCAAGTATTTGATACTATGTATATATTTTTAATATATATATTTCACTGCACTTTAGGTTTTGGGGTACATGTATAAAACATGCAGGATTGTTGCATAGGTACATACATGGCAATGTGGTTTGCTGCCTCCATCACCCCGTCACCCATATCTGGCATTTCTCCCCATGTTATCCCTCCCCAACCTCCCTACCCCCTTCTGTCCCTCCCCATTCCCTCCCAACAGACCCCAGTGTGTGATGCTTCCCTCCCTGTGTCTATGTGTTCTCATTGTTCCATACCTACCTATGAGTGAGAACATGCGGTGTTTGATTTTCTGCTCTGTGTCAGTTTGCTGAGAATGATGGTTTCCAGATTCATCCATGTCTCTGCAAAGGACACAGACTCATTGTTGTTTATGGCTGCATAGTATTCCATGGTGTATATGTGCCACATTTTCCTTGTCCAGTCTATCATTGATGGGCATTTGGGTTGGTTCCAGGTCTTTGCTATTGTAAACAGTGCCGCAGTGAACATACGTGTGCATGTGTCTTTATAATAGAAAGATTTATAATCCTCTGGACATATACCCAGTAATGGGATTGCTGGGTCAAATGGAATTTCTATTTCTAGGTCCTTGAGGAATCACCACACTGTCTTCCACAATTGTTGAATTAATTTACACTCCCACCAACAGTGTAAAATTGTTCCTATTTCTCCATATCCTCTCCAGCATCTGTTGTCTCCAGATTTTTTAATGATTGCCATTGGCGTGAGATGGTATCTCAATGTGGTTTTGATTTGTATTTCTCCAATGACCAGTGATGATGAGCATTTTTTCATATGTTTGTTGGCCTCATAAATGTCTTCTTTTGAAAAGTGTCTGTTCATATCTTTCACCCACTTTTGAATGAGGTTGTTTTTTTCTTATAAATCTGTTTTAGTTCTTTGTAGATTCTGGATATTAGCCCCTTGTCAAATGGGTAGATTGCAAAAATTTTTTCTCATTCTGTTGGTTGCCAGTTCACTCTAATGGTTGTGTCTTTTGTTGTGCAGCTCTGGAGTTTAATTAGATCTCATTTGTCTATATTGGCTGTTGTTGCCAATGCTTTTGGTGTTTTAGTCATGAAGTCCTTGCCTATGCCTATGTCCTGAATGGTTTTGCCTAGGTTTTCTTCTAGGGTTTTTATGGTGTTAGGTCTTACGTTTAAGCCTTTAATCCATCTGGAGTTAATTTTACCGTAAGGTGTTAGGAAGGGGTCCAGTTTCTGCTTTCTGCACATGGCTAGCCAGTTTTCCCAACACCATTTATTAAACAGGGAATCCTTTCCCCATTTCTTGTTTTTGTCAGGTTTGTCAAAGATCAGGTTGTAGATGTGTGGTGTTACCTCTGAGGCCTCTGTTCTGTTCCATTGGTCTATATCTCTGTTTTGATACCAGTATTACACTGTTTTGATTACTGTAGCCTTGTAGTATAGTTTGAAGTCAGGTAGCGTGATGTCTCCAACTTTGTTCTTTTTGCTTAGAATTGTCTTGGCTATATGGTCTCTCTTTTGGTTTCATATGAAGTTTAAGGTGATTTTTTTTCCAGTTCTGTGAAGAGAGTCACAGGTAGCTTGATGGGGATAGTGTTGAATCTATAAATTACTTTGGGCAGTATGGCCATTTTCACAATGTTGATTCTTCCTAACCATGAGCATAGAATGTTTTTCCATCTGTGTTCTCTCTCATTTCCTTGAGCAGTGGTTTTTAGTTCCCCTTGAAGAGGTCTTTCACATCCTTTGTTAGTTGTATTCCTAGGTATTTTATTCTCTTTGTAGCAATTGTAAATGGCAGTTCATTCTTGATTTGGCTCTCTTTAAGTCTGTTATTGGTGTATAGGAATGCTTGTGATTTCTGCACATTGATTTTGTATCCTGAGACTTTGCTGAAGTTGCTTATCCATTTCAGGAGATTTTGGGCTGAGATGAAGGGGTCTTCTAAATCTGCAATCATGTTATCTGCAAATAGAGACAATTTGACTTCCTCCTTTCCTAACTGAATATGCTTTATTTCTTTTTCTTGCCTGATTACTCTGGCTAGAATTTCCAATACTAGGTTGAATAGAGGTGGTGAGAGAGGGCATCCTTGTCTAGCGCCAGATTTGGGGAACGCTTCCAGTTTTTGCCCATTCAGTATGATATCGGCTGTAGGTTTGTCATAAATAGCTTTTATTATTTTGAGTTTCCTTCCATCAATACCTAGTTTATTGAGAGTTTTTAGCATAAAGCGCTGTTGAATTTTGTCGAAGGACTTCTCTGCATCTGTTGAGATAATCATGTGGTTTTTGTCTTTGGTTCTGTTTATGTGGTGGATTACATTTATAGACTTATGTATGTTGAACCAGCCTTGCCTTCCCGGGCTGAAGCCTACTTGATCGTGGTGGATAAGCTTTTTGATGTGCTGTTGCAATCAGTTTGCCCGTATTTTATTGAAGATTTTTGCATCTATGTTCATCATGGATATTGGCCTATAGTTTTCTTTTCTTGTTGAGTCTCTGCCAGGTTTTGGTATCAGGATGATGTTGGTCTCATAAAATGATTTCAGAAGGATTCCCTCTTTTTGGATTGTTTGAAATAGTTTCAGAAGGAGTGGTACCAGTTCCTCTTTGTATGTCTGGTACAATTCGGCTGTGAACCCATCTGGACCTGGGCTTTTTTTGGTTGGTAGGCTATTAATTGCTGCCTCAAACTCAGCCCTTGTTATTGGTCTATTCAGGGTTTCGACTTCTTCCTGGTTTAGGCTTGGGAGGGTGCAAGTGTCCAGTAATTTATCCATTTCCTCCAGGTTTACTGGTTTGTGTGCATAGGGTTGTTTGATACAATATTATTAATTATAGTCACAATGCTATACATGAGGTCCTCAGAACATATTCATCTTATAACTGAGAGTTTGTACCCTTTGATCAACATCTCCCAATGCCCCTCATCTTCTGTCTATGAGTTCTCTATGAGTTTGACTTTTTTAGATTATACATATAAATGAGATCATACAGTATTTGTCTTTCTCTGACTTATTTCACATAGCATAATGCCTTCCAGACTCATCCATGTTGTTACAAATGACAGAATTTTCTCCTTTTTATGGCAGAATAATGTTCCATGATATAAGTATATCACATTTCCTTTATTCAAATCCTTTTTCTTAAGGAAAACAAGGCTTTAAAATGTATCATGAAATGTTTTAGGACAGATACAAAGGATAAAAGAAATAAAATAGATACATATATACCCACCACCCAGCTCAGTAAATAAAATATTATCAATTCGGTTGACCCCCCCACCCCAACCATGTATTGGCCCTGATTGCATATTCCTCTTCCTCCATCCCTTTATCCTTAGGAAACCATGTTCTGAATTTTGTGTTTACGCTGCTATGGATTCTTTCATACTTCCATTACAAGTTTATGTATCTCTAAATACATGTGGTGTTATTTGGCATGTTTTGAAACTTTCTGTATGGCATCATCCTGTATGATTCTTTTGCAACCTACTTCTTTATTCAGAGCTATATCTGTGGGATCCATCTGTGCTAATCTGCATAGTTCTGATGTATTTTTTATTTATATTTTTATGTTTCAAAGACAAGGTCTCACTCTGTAGCCCAGGTTGCAGTGCAACAGTGCAATCGTAGCTCACTGCAGCCTCAAACTCCTGAGCTAAAGCAATCCTCCTGTGTCAGCCTCCCAAGTAGCTGGGACTACAAACTAACTCATTTATTTTAATAACTATATAGGTGGTCCCCAACTTACAGTGGTTTGACTTTGGATTTTTTTACTTTAGGATGGTATGAAGGCAGTATACATTCAGTATGCTCTTTGACTTACGATGAAGTTACATCTAGACACACCCATTATAAATTGAGACTATCATAAGTTGAAAATGCACTCTTGACTTATGATATTTTCAACCCAATAATGGATTTATCAAGATGTAACCCCATCATAAGTTGAGGAGCATCTGCGTAGTCTTTCATTGTATGAACCTAGTATTTCAATGTTCATACAATGAAAGACTATGCAGATAGTGTGGTATTTCCATTCACTTTATCAAGATCACACAGCTGGCTAGTGAATTATAGGCTGATGGAGAGCTAGCAGGTATAATATTCTTCCCCAAAGCCTTACAAAGCAGGAATTATCATTAGTATTTGATTTCACATAGAAGAAAACCAGTGCCATACTGCCAAGGTGAGCAGGTCCTCTCCATGCCCTGGCTTCTCCAGTTGTGCCCTTTTACTGTGTGACCAAGCCATGGAAAGAGAATGAAACCTAATCAAATCTAATCAGTATTTATTAAGCACCTCCCATATGCAAAGCACTGTGATAAGTGAGTAAGACACAGGGACCCAGTCACTGATCCAGGGACTTACAATCTGGTCAGGAGTAAGGCAGAGCCATTGAGGAGTTTGAGAGAGGAAAAGGAGCTGTGGAGTTTGGGATGTGTGTGTGTGAGGACACGTTCTGTTCAGGGGATCAGGAAAGTCCTCATGATATTTGAGAGCCCATCAGGCAGTCTGGGGGAAGTTTTCCAGAGGCACTGTTTAAACAAAAGCACACAGGCTGGGTTGGGCGCAATAATCCTAGCACTGTAATTATACCTGTAATCCCAGCACTTTGGAAGGCCAAGGCAGGTGGATCACCTGAGGTCAAGAGTTCAAGACCAGTCTGGCCAACATGATGCAACCCTGTCTCTATTAAATTACAAAAATTAGCCAGGTGTGGTGACGCGCACTTGTAGCCCCAGCAACTCAGGAGGCTGAGGTAGAAGAAGCGCTCAATCCTGGGAAACAGAGGTTGCAGTGAGCCAAGATCACACCACAGCACTCCAGCCTGGGTGGCAGAGCAAGACTCCATCTCACAAAAAAAAAAAAAAAAAAAATGAAAGGAAAAAAGAAAAGAGAAAAAAAGAGAAAAGGAAAGTACACAGGCTGGAAAGCACAAGGCATGCTTAACGTACAGGCAAGAATTGAGTTTGATTGGAGGGAGGTTGGGTGAGGGGCTGTGGGAGGTGAACCTGGATCCACCATCCAGCTGCTTCTATGAAAGAGCAGTAATGGCAGCCAGGCACATGGGTGCCCCAGGTTACAGGAACTGCAGGTAGAAAACTTGAGGGAGTCAGTAAAATCACTTTTGCTTTAATCACCTTTTAAAATGTTAGTGCAAAGTCTATATCACTGTATTTGGGTAGGGTTTCTGAACTGTATAGAACCTTATATGAAAAGCAATTCAGGAGGTTGTGAAAGACACTATCATCTTAGGAGTCCTTTTCCAGAGCCACTGTTACTTCTTGTGGAGCTGGGATCTTGTGTGTCCATTCACAGACCCTGACAGATGTGGCTACATCTCAAGCTTAGCATCAGTTCCTTCCAGCAGAATTTCATAGCTCTCTGAATTTCTTCACAATCTTAAGCTTATAAATGTTATAACTTGACTGATCTTCTTCAGAAAAAGTCTTATTCATTGTTAGGTCCCCCTTGTGTCCCCTGCCAGGCATAGGGGGCAGGTGCTCACACACATTTGGGGAATGAATAGCAGATGCTGGGCGGGACTAAGGAATGAATTCCTTAATGCTGTATGCATCGTATGCGGTGACTGCTGCAGAGCAGCTGTGCACAGGACAGCCAAGACAGGAAGCCCACGTGACTGCCCTGTGCTGATGTGCCTGGAGGCCAGGAAGAGCTACTGAAATTCTTCTCTCTTTTCTTTTTTTTGGGATGGAGTCTCACTTTGTTGCCCAGGCTGGAATGCAATGGCATGATCTCAGCTCACTGCAACCTCTGCCTCTCAGTTTCAAGCGATTCTGCTGCCTCACCCTCCTAAGTAGCTGGGATTACAGGCACATGCCACCACGCCCAGTTAATTTTTGTATTTTTAGTAGAGACAGGGTTTTACCATGTTAACCAGGCTGGTCTCGAACTCCTGACCTCAGATGATTTGCCCACCTCAGCCTCCCAAAGTATGATTTTGAAGAAAATACATTTTCTTCAAAATTGTAGATTTTTAATGGCAGCACGACATTCCACCATGTGGAATTGTAGCTTGTCATGTACCCAGGCGGAAGAAGAGACCAGATTCGGTGGACAGCTACCAATACTGGTTGTGCTGTGCCCCCTCAAGTAGAGAATACCACGAGAGGGCCAATCACTTAAAAGGGATAGGCGTGAGCCACCGCGCCTGGCTGAGTTTCTGAAACTCTGCATTAATTCAGATCCACACTCAGGTGCTGTCACAGAGACTTGGCCCCTACAACATAGTGGTTTATTTCTCTTTCACAGCGAAGTCCAAGGCAGTCTGCAGCTTGGCTTACTAGAGTTGTCAGAGACCTGGGCTCCTTGTACTCTGTGGCTCTGCCATCCTAGGGGGTGTCACCTTACCCACAAACTGCTCCATCACATCCATATTCTAGGCAAAAAGAAGGGGGAGAAGAAGAAGGGAAGAAGAACATGATCCTTGTTTTAAGGGCACATCTTAGAGGTGCACACCTCCCTTGTGCTCACACCCTGTTAGCCAGAACCTCGTCATGCGGCTACGCCTCACTGCAAAGGAAGATGGGAGATGTGTAGTCTTTATTCTGGATGACCAGTAGCAAGTACATGATCCAAATTACTGATTAGTCCATAGAAATAATCCATAAAAAGGGAGAGTAGATATCCGTGAACAGCTTGCCATTCCCACCACAAGCTGATTTTACCTAACATAGCTCACATGCATATACCCAAGAAGGCAGAGAGGCAGATAGTCTAGTCTGGTTGGATAGAAAGGATTTATCTGAATACATGTTTCAGTGTTAGTGCTGAAAGCCACAGCCTGCAATGCTGTGGCACAGCACCAAAAGTAGCATTGTCTTCAAATGCAAAGATCAGTCGCTGTTCTTATTAGCTTGGGTTGGTCATTATGAATCTTCCACCACCTCCCACGAGTGAAGGAAATGGTCTAGTGCATCACGACCTTAAGAGCAACAGTGATGTGAAGGGGGAGAAATAGCGTTTCAGAACTTGTGTACATGTATGATTGGACGTATCCTTTTCTAAGTGATTGGCCTTCTTGTGACATTTTCTACTTGAGGGGCACAGCACAACCAGTATTGGTAGTTGTCCACCAAATCTGAGGTCCTCTTCCTCCCAGGTATGAGACTAGCTACAATTCCACATGGTAGAATTTCATGCTGCCATTAAAAATTTATACTTTTGTATTGAGTGTGGTGGCTCATGCCTGTAATGCCAGCACTTTGGGAGGCCTAGGAGGGTAGATCACCTGAGGTTGGGAGTTTGAGACCAGCCTGATCAACATGGAGAAACCCTGTCTTTACTAAAAATATAAAATTAAATGGATGTGGTGGCACATGCCTGTAATCCCAGCTACTCAGGAGGCTGAGGCAGGAGAATGGCTTGAACCCAGGAAGCAGAGGCTGCAGTGAGCCAAGATCGCGGCATTGTACTCCAGCTTGGGCAACAAGAGTGAAAGAGTCTCAAAAAAATTTTTTTTTATGCTTTTGAAGAAAATGTATTGAATTAGGGAAATGCTCACAATATAACAATAAGTGCAACAAAGCAGAATATTCAGCGCCTTCTGTGATCTGAGTCCCTCCAACCCGCAGCTCGGACCCCATTTCCAACCACGTTGCCCCTTATTCACGCCACTCCAGCCACCCTGGACTCCTGACTGTTTCTCCAACATGTCCAGTCTTGGCAGCCCTGGGACTCTGCTCTTGCTGGTCCCCTCTGTCTGAAACAGTGCCCTGAGCTACTGCACAGCTGCTCCTTTACTTTCTTCAGTGTCTGTTTGCATCTCACTTTATCAGCAAGATGGTCCCTAACTCGTCCAGATAAAGACAGTAACCCCACCTCACCCAACCTGCTGTACCCCGTGCCCCACGTCCTTTACACTGCCTTATTTTTCTCTATACCATTTATTGCTGCCTGGCACATGGTGTACACTCATGTTTATTCATTTATCCTCTATCTTCCCATGAGGAGTGCAGCTCCCTAGGACAGGAACTTTGTTCATTGCTGTATCGGCAACACGTGGTAGGCCATCAATCAATACTGTGAGAAAGACGGATAAGACAGGCGACTATAATCAACAATCATATAAGTCTTTTGTACAAAAACCTCATTCAAACAAACTAGGAGGTGGTATACCAAATGTTAACTGTGATTGCTCTTGGATGGCTGGAGTGTTGATGATTTTGATTTTTTCATTATACTTTTTTACAGTTTTGAATCTTTGAAATATATTTTAATGAGAAAGAAATCAGTATATTATTATTTTTTAAATTCCATTACTTACAAAAATCACTAATACCTGTGCTGGCCAAATGTTCAAAATTGTAGAACAATTTTTTTTAGGAGACAGAGTCTTGCACTGTCACACAGCCTGGAGTGCAGCAGCATGATCAGAGCGCACTGCAGCCTCAGACTCCTGGGCTCGAGTGATCCTTCTGTCTTGGCCTCCCGAGTAGCTGGGATTATAGGTGTGCACCGCTATACCCTGCTAAGTTTTTAATTTTAATTTTTTTACAGACAAGATCTCACTATGTTGCCCAGGCTGGTCTTGAATGCCTGACCTCAAGCAATCCTCCCAAAGTGCTGGAATTATAGGCATGAGCCATCACACCTGGCTGCAATTCTATTTTTTTTTTTTAGAAGGTCTCACTTTTTCCGTATGACAAATCTGGTGACTCTTCCACAGAGCTCCATTTTATCAGTTACTGCCTCCTGGTATTTCCTTCCTCTGCCTGTTCCACTTCAACAAGCACCTCGAGGCTGCACAATTTCTTTCTGAGCTCTACTCTGTTTACAAAAGTGGCTTATTACTCTCTGCATCTAGTGTGTTTGGCCCAGTGCCAGAGAGATCTGCCAAGCCTTCCTCCTCCTCCTCCTCCTCCCCAGCCCAGCCTCTTCCTGGCTTTCCTTCCTGGGACTGGCAGTGCCAGGTGCTGGGAGAAATGAGGGAGAGGCCTTTCAAGTTCCCTGAGCCCTCCACGGCAGAAGGTGAAGGTTACTTGAGGGGATTAGCTGAAAACAGAGGAGCCTGATTTGGGAAAATGCATTAATTCCCTGAAGAGAGTTTATCACAGGAGCTACCTCCAAAAGTCCCACCTGCTCAGGGGTCTGCAGCTAGCCCTTAGAGGAAAACCTATCACAGCAGCTATGCGAGCTGAAAGATTCTTTTCTTAAAAGGGAAGTGACTCTTGGCTCAAAACCTTAGGGTTCCCTTTACTGGTCCCCTCGCGTTTCTTCCTGGCGTGGAGTATCCAGCTGCACAAGGTGAACGAAGGGTTATCATTCAGGACAGGCGCTATTGTTTCACTTGCCACAGCACCTCATTTATTTAAAAATAATGATCTAAGTACAAAGAGTAGCACCATCCTCTTGAAAAGCAGACACACATCCATAATGACCAGTGGATGCACAGGCCTGGGCTTGAAGGAAGGAAATCATCAGAAACAACAGGATAATGCTCCTCCCCCAGGGCACGGAGAGTGGTGGGCATTTTCAAGGTGAGGTGGACGGCATTCAGTTATTATTTATAGACCCAGTGGTGGGGGCTTTGGGGCTGCTGGGAAGCCCGTGGCAGTCGGGGACAGTGCTGGCTTTGTTTGAGCAAAGATGACTATGTGCTGGGTATTGGGATGGAGTATCCGCCCAAGCCAGCAGCTCCAGCGCACGCCCAGGAGGAGGGCTTCCTCTTGCGGGCCTCTTAAATATGGCTTGCAATAACAATAGCTGTGCCTTCTTAGAATGTGCTGCAGTGTGCGTGGGAATCCTGGGTGTCTGAACCACAGATGCCCAGAAAAGAAGTTCAAAATGCAACGTTTGTCCTAGGCCAATCTCTACTGCTATTGCAAAATTCACAGGTCTCCAAATTGGCTCCCTTCTCCATGGTCTGAACACAGTGGGCGTGTCTTTACTTACCACTCTCCGTCTTGTATAGGAATGATCGGACCGTGTGTCTGCTTCCCTTCCTAGACAGCAGAGTCCTTAGAGGTGGGCAGCTGGTCTTAAATTGTATTTGTAGATCGAGTGCCTGGCACATGTAGGTGCTCAGTTAACAGTTCATGAATCTATTTGTGGAGTCTGTCTTTGAAAAGCTCATTTTAAAACATTCCAAATGATGGTGATTCCTTAGAAAAGTTGCTTTCCTTTTTCCTTTGAAACAGGGTGTCACTTTGTTGCCTAAGCTGGAGTGCAGTGGCGCAATCATAGCTCATGGCAGCCTCAACTTCCCAGGCTCAAGTATCTTCCTATCATACCTGGCAAATTTTTGTATTTTTTGTAGAGACAGGGTTTTGCCATGTTTCCCAGCCTGGTCTCAAACTCCTGAGCTCAGGTGATCCTCCTGCCTTGGCCTCCCAAAGTGCTGGGATTATAAGCATGAGCCACTGCCTCTGGCCTGGAAAGTTTTTTTAATTTTGACTCCTGGGCTAAATAAAAAATTTTTTATTTAGGGCAACATTCATAGGTATATTTCTCAGGAATTCTCTACTTCTGAATCTTTAAATGCTGAAGAGGAAGGGGATCTCTAAGTCATTGGAACACTTAGGACCTCAGATGGGGTTTGTTATTATTTGATATGATGATTATCACAATGGAAATTTCTTATGTCTTCAACACTTCACAATTTATTATTTATTTATTTGTCTATTTATCTTTGAGATAGAGTCTTGCTCTGTTGCTCAGGCTAGCGTGCAGCGGCCTGATCCTGGCTCCCTGCAGCCTTGAACTCCTGGGCTCAAACAGGTCCTCCCACCTCTTCTCCCAAGTATCTGAGGCTACAGGGACGCACCACCAATGCCCTGCTAATTTTAAAATTTGTTGTAGAAACAGGGTCTCGCCGTGTTTCCCACGCTGATTTCAAACTCCTGTGCTCAAGTGATCTCTGGCTTTGGCCTCCCAAGTGCTGGGATTACAAGTGTGAACCACCATGCCTGGCCTACCTCACAATTTAAAACCCTTTCAATTTTATTGTCACATATTATTATGTGTACTTCCGATCTCTATGGCATGAGCTGGGGAGACATATTTTTAAATCTTATAAAAATCAGATAACCTTGGCAAAATGTTGTGGCTCATAATTTTGGGAGTCCAAAGCAGGAGGATTGCTTGAGCGCAGGAGTTCAAGACCAGCCTGGGCACCATAGTGAGACCTCGTCTCTATCTAAAAAAAAGAAAAAGAAAAAACTGGGTGTGATGGCATGCTCTTATAGTCTTAGCTGCTCAGGAGGCTGAGGCAAGATGATAGGCTGAGCCCAGGAGTTTGAGGCTGCAGTGAGCTGTGATCGCGCCACTGCACGCCAGCCTGTGCAACAGAGTGAGACCCTGTCTCAGAAAGAAAAAAAAAAAAATGAATAGGCTTTGCGACTTGTCTGAAAGCCTTATTTTTAGAATTAAGTACCGTGTTGCATGCACTCAACACATTTGTTGCATACCTACTATATGCTGGGCACTGTAGAAGGCACTGAAGATACAGAGATGGAAAAATCAGGCTCCTTCGCATATTCAGGGCATTGATACAAAGTAATGAGGACTCTATTAAAGGTGTCATTAACGGCTCTGGGAGCAATAGGCAGGAGGGCTTGATAATGCGTGGAGAGATCAGGGGGTGGGGAGCGATGTTAGACCGAGGTGATGGTATTGTGGATGAAGATGGGGATGGCGATGATCTCATCAGCAATGTCCATTGCTTCCAAGTGCCAGGCACTGTTCTGGGTGTTTGCACACATTAACTCACTTGATCCTCACAACCACCCTATGAGGTAGGGGCTCTTAGTATTTCTATTTTACAGATGAGGAAAAATGAGGCATGCAAAGAGTAGGTAAATTGTTCAAGATTGCACCAGCAAGTGGTGGAGATCGTCTGCTATCTCTTGAGTTTCTGAAACTCAAGAGCAAAACAGCAGTGACAATATTGGCAAAGAATGGGGTCATCCGCTGCTGCCAAAGCCCTCTTTTCCTGGTCCCCCTCCTGAGGTTCAGCCCACTTATTTCTTAGTCCAATCCTGTCCACATGGTGAACCTGTTCTGTGGCACTGGCCCCCTGTATCCAAACAGTCCACCACGGATAGAGGGTAACGGTCAAGATCTGGGATTTCAAATCAGAGACACCTGGGCTGGACTTCTGGTCTGGTCCATTCTCAGCTATATGACCTCTGAGCCTTAGCTTTACCATCCAGAAAATAGAGATAACAGCCATGTCTGGACCTCTGTGGCCTCTCATGTCAGCAGCTTTCTGCTCACCCCACACCCCTCACACAAGACGAGGCCTCTGCACTCAACAGACACTGAAAAGAAGCCATTCTGGAAGCCTGCGGAGTTCCCTGGCATGATTAGAGCTCTCGTTCTGTCGCTGGGGAGAGCCTTCTGGAAGAGAGGGCAGAGGGCTGCAGCGCCTTCGGTGGACATCTGCCTCAGAGATTTCCTCTGCCTTGCTCTTTGGAGACATAAGCTTTTCCTTCAGAGGCTGAAGTAAATGGAGTTGAAAGAAACAGCTTCATGGAAACAACAGTTGTGACTGGCAGGAGGGCTGGCAGGAGGCCTGGAAGTGGGCTTGGCCCGGGGTTGCGTCCCTGGGGTGCACCTCAGAGAAACCTCGGGCCAACAGCGTGCTCTCTGTTTATTCAGGGGTTTCCTCACTGAACCCTCTGAGGAAACAGCTTTGTAAGGAAAGGGAAAACATATGGGTGAGACAAGGACTCAGTGGCCCAACGTAGCCCAAGTGGCTGCCCACAAATCGGCTCCTACCTTTGACACCCAGGGGGAGAGGATCCCTCCAGTTCCTGCCCTGCGTGGGCTCAGGGCCAGGTGTCCAGCGCCAGGCCCTTACGAGTGGCTTGCCTCTGGCCACTGCCTTCTGGGCGACCTTGTGCTTCAGGGAGGTCCATTCACTCTTGCAGCCCTTTCAGGCCCCGTCAGTGGTTTCTGAGAGGGAGTAACTTGCCTGTTTGTGACAGAACTATCCATCTCTTCGCTCACTTTTCTCCACTTCTTTTTCGTCCTTGGTGGGAAGAGGTTTTTAAAGCATAAAAATATGTCACAGTTTTGCTGTGAAAGGTCATCATTGTAACAGACGAGACATTTGTTTTTCTAATGAGGGCTTACCTTGGAAAAAAGAACTGACGGGCCGTGGTGGCTCACACCTATAATCCCAACACTTTGGGAGGTCGAGGCGGGTGGATCGCCTGAGGTAGGATTTCGAGACCAGCCTGGCCAACATGGTGAAACCCTGTCTCTGCTAAAAATACAAAACTTTTCGGGTGTGTTGGCGCGCACCTGTAATCCCAGCTCAGGAGGCTGAGGCAGAGATTGCAGTGAGCCGAGAGCATACCACTGCACTCCAGCTTGGGTAACAGGGCAAGACTTCACCTAAAAAAAAAAAAATGTATGCCCCTTTCCTAGAACGAAGGGCAGCCTTCAGGGGCCTCATGGCTGTGAGGTCTTGGTGATGCTGTGATGAGGTAGGTAGGCACCAACAAGGCTGAGGGTGAAAGGAGGGAGGGAGACTGAGAAAGCAGGGCTTGCTCATATTCAGAGATGCAGTAAGTCCGTCGTTACTGGAAGTCCATACTTATGGGAAATTATTTCACCATCCTCTGGGCACTCAGCTATCTGTGATCAGCTACACGAAGCATTGGGTTCTTTCTGGAATTGGACTGTGGTGTTTAGGGGAGGACGGAACAGCATGGTCTCTCTTGATTCAATAGCCCTGGTATGTCCCATGTGCCAGCACCATGCTTCATGCGAGAAGAGACCAAGGGGCTGAGTGCTTTATGCTCCTGCTGAGGAGACAACGTCTGCAGTAACAGTCACAGCAGCGACTGAAGGGCAATTGAAGTGAAAGCCTCCTGTCAGGGTGGTCAAGGGAGGCTTCCCAGAGCAGGCAGGTCTTCCCCTGGCCTTGAAGAATGTCAGAACAGAAATGGAAGGGGACACGGCACCTGGCCGGGGAGAAGATTTCCACACAGCCGCATAGGGCTGGCTTTTCAGCATGGCTGTAGCAAGGTCTCTGCAGGAGAGCTGCATTGAGGTCCTCCTTCCACCATGGACTACTGGCCCTTGATCAGTCAGTGCGCACGACTGGACCCAG
The DNA here is from genome assembly GCF_009761245.1 of Sapajus apella. Taxonomy (NCBI): domain Eukaryota; kingdom Metazoa; phylum Chordata; class Mammalia; order Primates; family Cebidae; genus Sapajus; species Sapajus apella. The sequence goes on along the minus strand of NW_022436968.1, from coordinate 22,386,406 downwards.
GGCTCAAAGCTAAACTGAAGGGCCTGGGCCAGCCTGGGTTCGAGGGCCCAGGAAAATCTCTGGACTCTGGGTTCCTTGGTATCCTGTTACAGAAGCACCAATTATATGTTTATATTGAAATATAAGGACAATGGAGGGAGATACTGATGCCCTCAACAAAGCTCAGAAAGATTTTTCTGGCTGAAGAAAGGAGCATCGCACACACCACAAGTGCAAAGCCTTCTGCCCAGACTCTTTGCTGGAGAGCTGTGCTGAGCAGAGGACAGGTGGCTGCGGTGCAGGCCGGGCTGCGATCAGCTGGGCTCAGTATGCGGCAGTGTTCTGAGAGCGTGGGTTCTGCTGGTGCCCAGGTGGCTTTGGGGCGCTGATAAACCTCTGCAGCTCCGATATTCAGGCCTGCAACCCTCTCAGTGCCTCCTTCAAGGGCTTCCACCGGGGGCGGCATAACGTGGCCTGGATTATCCTTCCCTGGGCCTCAACTCCCACCCCACCCACCTTGTTCACCTGACCTTCCGACGGACACATGAAACCTCCCAGAAATATTCATATATTTGTTTTTTTTTTCTTTTGTAGCTATTTAAAAATTAATCTCCTTTTTGTTTTCTCCTTTAAGAATTTATAGGAAAGAAGGATCTTGGAATGGTTGGTGCGGATAATGAGAAAAGATTGGGAGCTAGTTACAATGTCAGGAGATTTGGAAGAAGAAGTATTTCTTTTCCCGTTTGTCATTACAGCCAGTGGAGAAACAATTTACAGCCATTCCGAGAAATGTGAGCAATGTGGAGGGATTTATGTAGATCAGTAGCAGGGTGGATCCTACAATACCTTATAAGGCATTCTGTATAAATCCACCAGATGATGTTATAATCAGGAATATCATTTTGAAATGAGAGAAATGTGCCAGAGACAGATCTTACACTATTTTTTTTTTTGAGATGGAGTTTCGCTCTTGTTACCCAGGCTGGAGTGCAATGGTGCGATCTCGGCTCACCGCAACCTCCGCCTCCTGGGTTCAGGCAATTCTCTTGCCTCAGCCTCCTGAGTAGCTGGGACTACAGGCATGCGCCACCATGCCCAGCTGAATTTTTATATTTTTAGTAGAGACAGGGTTTCACCATGTTGACCAGGATGGTCTCGATCTCTTGACCTCGTGATCCACCCACCTCGGCCCCCCAAAGTGCTGGGATTACAGGCGTGAGCCACCGCGCCCGGCCAGATCTTACACTATTTTAGCTAGGATTAGCTACAGTGCCTACAGTGTACATGGCAAAGTTGGTGTCAGAGCTGAGAATGCTCTGGCCTGTAGGATCCAAGGGAAAGGATCCAGGGAGGGAGGATTTTTCACCAGTTGAACACTGGTCCTTAGGGTCCGGTGCCTCATTCTACTTTAATAAGACTATCATTGCCATGTTGTTCTACACTGTGTACTGTCTAGAATTTGCAAAGTGTGCTTCTAATAACACATTTACTGTGTGCTCTGATAACACGTTATTCCATTTCTATGTTTCTTTTTAAGATCTGAGCGTGTTTAACTCAAACTCTCTGTGTAGGATCTGTTAAGGTCTTTGCATGTTCATTTTTTATTTCCAACTGGAAGAGTCTTTATAGCAGAATCCTTTCTTTATCTTCCTTTTATTTAGAAAGGTCAGAATGAAGCCTTTTCAGTGCAAAATTTTCAGAAAAATAGCTACCTTTTCCATTGCCACATTGTGCTGAGAACATGCATGTCTTGATTCTGCCTCTATTTTTCAAATGCATGGCAGCTACCTTAGTTCAGGTTCTTACCGTCTCTTTCATTATTGTAATTACATGGCTACTTTTCTTACCTCCATTCTCATTCCCCTTCCTATCCATCAACCACACTATTGTTAAACTGAACTTTGAAAGTGCAGGTCTGAGAAAGTTGACGACACACAGCCAGTGATATGTAGAAGCAAGCAATCTCACAGATGTTGCGGGAATGAATCAGTGCCGCCTCTTCAACAGGCGATATAGTAATGTCTATCAAAGGAACAAGTACAGGCACCCTTTGACTCAAAGTTCAACTTCTAGGAAATTATTTTACAGATATTCTTGTACCTGAAAAGATGTATGCGTAAGGATGTTAATTATGGCTTTGTTTATAATGGCGAGATATTGGAAACAAGGTAAAGGACCTATTGAGTTGGATAATGAAATTTGCAGAGGTCAACTACAGTTTTCTACGCTAGCATCCATTCCCTCTTGCCCCTCCTACAGGTTAATTGGTGTTGACCTCACTCTTTTTTTTAAATTTATTTTATTGCATTTTAGGTTTTGGGGTACATGTGAAGAACATGCAAGATTGTTGCATAGGTACACACGTGGCAGTGTGATTTGCTGCCTTCCTCCCCATCACCTATATCTGGCATTTCTCCCCATGCTATCTCTCCCCAACTCCCCACCCACCACTGACTCTCCCCTATTTCCCCCCAACCTCACTCTTATCTCCAGGGGTGGACACCAACTGGTGGAAGTCACTCAGTTCATCATATTTCCCTGGCCACAGTAACTGTTTCATATACAATGACATGTTGTCTAATTTCAATGAATCAGAAAGGATATGAGGCTTGAAACAGTTGGAGCCGGGTAAATCCTGGAGCTTCTGGGAGGCCTGAAGATGGAGACACCCATGGAAGCATAGCCTACTGATGTGAAGCTGGGTGGCATGCGGACACTGGGGTAATTCACATTTGGTTTTGGTTTTAGCTGGAGGGAAGTGAGTTGTCTTTCACTTGTAACAATGAAAGGCAACTTGTCTTTCACCTCGCGACCCTAAATGCTAAAAAGCCAAGTGGCCAGGTGCAGTGCTGCCTGTAATCCCAGCACCTTGGGAGGCCGAGGCAGGCGAGTCACAAGGTCAAGAGACTGAGACCATCCTGGCCAACATAGTGAAACTCCGTTTCTACTAAAAATACAAAAGTTAGCAGGGCATGGTGGTGCGCACTTATATTCCCAGCTACTTGGGAGGCTGAGGTAGGAGAATCGCTTGAACCCAGGAGGCAGAGTTGCAGTGAGCTGAGATCATGTCACCGCACTCCAGCTTGGGCGACAGAGCTGAGATCACACCACTGCACTCTAGCCTAGACAACAGAGTAAGACTCTGTCTCAAAAAAAAAGCCAAGTGGCCATGAAAGAAAATTAGGTGGATCTTCTTGTGCCCATGTGAATGATGTCTGTGATACTTTATAAAACAAAGGTATTATACAATGAATATAGAATATATTCCCTTTTATATAAATAAAAAGCTATGAAAATGGGTGAGTGCCTGTGTGTACATGTGCATGTGTGTAATGTACATAAATGGCTTGAACTAGCCTCTGTAGTATTTTTGTTTTCTGGTTATTGTTTTTTTCTTTTTATTGAGGCAGAATCTCACTCTGTCACCCACACTGGAGTGCAGTGGCGTGATCTTGGCTCACTGCAACCTCTGCATCCCAGGTTCAAGCAATTCTCCTGTCTCAGCCTCCCAAGTACCTGGGACTATAGGCGTGCACCACCATGCCCAGCTTATTTTTGTATTTTTGGTAGAGACAGGGTTTCACCATGTTGGCCAGGCTGGTCTCAAACTCCTGACCTCAGGTGATCCATCTGCCTTGGCCTCCCAAAGTGCTGGGATTACAGGCATAAGCCAATGTGCCCGGCCCCAAGTGTGTATGTATTTATATACACACACACATATACCAAATAGTACCTTTGAACAAATTAGGAAAAATGTTCTCTCTGGTATATGCTGCCCCATGCCAGTGAAGCAAGTGTGCAATGGATTTTAGCCTCCGCTAGTCCCCTTGAATCATGGCCTCATGCAGTGTACAACCTGCATAATGGTATGCTGTGGCCCTTTGTGGATAAATATATATGCCTGCCTACAATGCTTCTTGTTGGATATATGTAAACCTAGAAAGAAAAATTGCTTCTGGGAAGGGAAGACTGGGAGCTTGGTAGTAGGAGGTGGAAAGGAGGCTTATCCTCCTTACCCCATTTAAAGAGTATTTGAATTTTGTTGTTATGTTCACAAATTGCTTTTCAAAACTAGTTTATTTAACTGAACAAAAGGAAAGCTAACAAAAATGAGAGGTGGTTTTTTTTTTTTCGTCTTTTGTTTAAACCACAGGTTTGATCTCAGTTACTCCCTTACTTGATGATGATTCCTCATGAAGAAATCCCAGGTACTTTAGCACATGATTCAAAGGTCCCTTACAACTGGCCTCAGCTCCCTTCCCAGCCCTGTCTCCGGCCTCTCCCTTCCTTCACGTCGTGCTTCAGCAAGGCAGGAATGGTTGTGATTCACCTTCCGGGTCAAGCCGGTTGGCCCCTCTGCCTTCTCACATGCTGTTTCCTCTGCTGTTCCCCATGCTGCACCCACGGAGCCGCCCATCACCCCCTAGGACCTTCCTGCCCTGGGTGCACCCATAGTGCTTTGTGCCTTTCTCTTTCTTGCTACTTGGTACATTTTATTGTAATTATTTGTTTATAACTACAAATATAAACCTGCTACTCTAGGAGCAAGTCTTTGAGGGACCTGTGTCTTCCTGGACCTAAGACAGTCAGTGCTTGTAACACAATGGGAAGAAGTGCCTCATTGCTGTTCCGTGAATGAATGGAGGCAGCTTTAGATTCAAGCTGTCTTTTTACTAAGCTGCTCTATCCCTTTCAGATTTTTTTTTACATCTGCAAATTCTTATCTATTATTTGCTTCTCTGCCCAGTAGCAATTAACCAGGTTGTAGCAGATCTAGAGTTTCCAGCTCAGCCCAGATTGTGTTTCCTTGCTCTTAGCAGCTCAGGGGAATTTTTTTTCACTTCATGAAGCATGCATCTGAGATTCAGAGCAGGTCCAATGACCCTTCTATTAGTTCTTTGTCTGCTTTGACATGCACAGTGTCATGAAGTATTCATCCAGTTCAGAAAATTGAAAAAGCTGGGGAGAAGAGAAAGAGAAGCGAATTTGTGAAAATAGGGTCAGTCACTTGGGCATTTGTCCCACTCAGCAGTCCGCCGCCTTGGTAAGCCTCTTAACCCGGAGACTTGTTCATGAGCTATTCCCTTGGTGCCGTCTTTCCCTTTAAATAATAATCAGGCCCCGTAGAAACCTGCAATGAGTACATGAAGTCAGCAGGGCTGAGACTTTCCAGGAAAGAGACTCAGCAAGGCAGTGTCTCTCATTCCCACAGAGGCACTGACGAGGCTTGCCCAGGGAGGACAGACCCACCGGGAGGTCTACCGTGGTCAGGAGTGTGCTAGGTGATCAGGAAGAGCTGATGGTGGTTGACCAGCTGATGGATAAGGAAAATAATGAGCCACTCGTCCCATTTCTGGAGCAAGGATTGGTAGAGGGTGCTCGCTGTTGAGGTCTGGGGAAGATAAGGTGGCCAAGGAATTAAACAGCGGGTTCAGGGCTACTACTGACCTATAAAGTGACTTTGTATAAATCAGAAAAAAAGCAGCCCTCTGGGCTGAAAGCACCCCTAGATCACAAGGCTTGCAAGTTGGAAGCACCCAAGGTTCATTACTCTGTGTAGACACAGCTCCATGCCGCCAGACACCTGGATCCTGGCCCCCACTTGCCTTCTCAGCGGGGAGCTATTATATGGCACATCAACTGCGCAAACCATGCCTGTGGCCTACAGGGTATGGTAGTTCTGAGGGCATTTAGAAAGGAAGGCGAGAGAAAAGTGAACTGATGATGGGTAGCGGATCATAACTACCATTGTTTAGGGTTGTTTTTTAAAAAAACTGTGGAACTTCCTATCAGAACCACCTAAGATACTTGACGGGTAAGAACACATATTCCTGGAACTCACCTCAGACCAACTCGATCAGACTCATTGAAGGGTGAGGTCCAGCAATCTGGATTTTTACCAGCCCCCTAGGTGCTTCTAGTACCCACTAAAGCTTAAGAACTGCTGCTGTAGCAACTGTTCCATCAGCAGTCCTTGGGGCCAGGCATGATGGCTCATGCCTGTAATCCCAGCACTCTGGGAGGCCAAGGCGGGCAGATCACCTGAGGTCAGGAGTTCGAGACCATCTCGGCCAACAGGGTGAAACCCCATCTCTACCTAAAACACAAAAATTAGATGGGCATGGTGGAAGGCACCTGTAGTCCTAGCTACTCAGGAGGCAGAGGCAGTGACAGAGTGAGACTCCATCTCAAAAAAAAAAAAAAAAAAAAAAGAAAAAAGAAGTCCTTGTGATCTGTACATCTGGGAATCTAGAACTATCTGTCTGGACCGAGAAAACACAGTCCATCCATTCATTCCCTGAGCTCTGCAGCGTTCACTCCTCACATGTCCTTGAGGTATTTCCTGGAGGTTGCTTCTCTGGATTAGTGGCTAATATCATTGTTTTTCCTGGCTCTACTTCTTTGCTGTTTCTAAGAAACATCTTTAAAAGTAACAGCTTTTAGGATAAAAACTCTAGTAATCTTGATACAAAGAGTAGTGCGACTCCTAATTCCACTCCCACCCTTCCTTCTTTGGCTCCTCTGCTGTCCCCCGGTCCTTTGATAGAGGATGTTTCAAGTTGATCCATTTCAAGGAAATTGCCTGGACATGCTGAATTTTCATTTTGGTTTCCAGCCTATATGAAGGTTCAGTTACGTTTTGCTGACTTCCAAATGTCCAGTTTGCTTTGTTGGACTGGTTATTTCTGCCATTTTGAGTAACCCTTGAAATGTGAATGTGGGGCCGGGATTTTGTGACTGTAATTCCAGTACTTTGGGAGGTTGAGGTGGGCTGAGCCCTTGAGCCCAGGAGTTGGAGATCAGCCTGGGCAACATGGTAAAACCCCATCTCTACAAAAAATACAAAAAGTAGTCAGGTTTGGTTGTGCGTGCCTGTAATCCCAGCTACTTGGGAGGCTGAGGTGAAGGATTGCTTGAGCCTAGAAGGTGGAGGCTGCAGTGAGCTGAGATTGTGCCACTACACTCAAGCCTGGATGACAGAGCAAGACCCTGTTTCTAAAAAATAAAACAGATTTTAAAAATGAAATACAAATGTGATCAGCCCGTGCATGGCCAACTTTCTTTTATTTAGAGAGTTTGGCTGGAACAGTTAAATTTTAGCTGAAACCATAATGTTCATAGCTTATGTTACAGACGCCCACTTTTCTGGGCCACAGGGCTGTGCTTGTATACCTCCCTCACTTTGGGGGTAACGTCATTCATAGATGCAGTTTCACATTGTTGCTCTTGTGCCAAGCAAGGTGCAAGATACACTAGTGTGAGAGAGTGAGCCAGGACCTGACTTCGGGGAATTTCACCTCCGACCTTGTTGTGTAGTATGGTAGCCACCAGCCACACATGGCTACGGAGCACTTCAAATGTGCTCAGTCCAAATGGAGATGTTCTGTAAGGGTAAAATGCACACTGGATATCAAGGACCTAGTACGGGGAAAAGCATGTATAATATCTCATGAGCAATTGTTTTATATTACATGTTGAAATAATATTTTGGGTATGCTAGATTAAATAAACTATATTATTAAAATTAATTTCAGCCTGGGCGAGGTGACTCACACTTGTAATCCCAGGACTTTGGGAGGCTAAGGCAAGCAGAACACTTGAGTATGGGAGTTTGAGACCAGCCTAACCAACATGGAGAAACGCCGTCTCTACTAAAAATACAGAATTAGCTGGGCGTGGTAGCTGGCGGGCGCCTGTAATCCCAGCTACTCAGGAGGCTGAGACAGGAGAATTGCTTGAACCCGGTGGAGGTCGTGGTGAGCTGAGATCACACCATTGCACTCCATCCTGGGTAAGAAGAGCAAAACTCCGCCCCAGAATAATAACAACAACAATAATAATAATTCATCTGTTTTTTTCTTCTTTAATGAAACTACTAGAAAATTCAAAATTAATATATGGCTGAAACTATAATACTATTAACCATACTTCTCTAGAGGTTGAGAAAGATAAGTCCTTGATGATCGTGAAGCAGTGTGATTACTGTTGGGATAGGGAAGGAGAGGGTGAGCTAGGAGCAGTTCGAAAGGGCTTTAACTCAGCCTTGGCAGCTAGGGAAAGGCTTCCGGGAGGAGATGATGTCGGCTCCAGATGATGAGTAGGAGTGAAATGAAGAGTGAGATGGTGAGGAGTGCAGGAGGCAGTGGGCGCAGTATGTTTGGGGAGCTGTATGAAGTTCAGCATGGCTGGTGGAGTGTGGGGGAGGGGGGGGGGAATAGGCTGGAGGGGCAGGAGGGGCCAGGCTCTGCAGATGGGGGAGTCTGTTTCTTTCTGCTGGGGAGAGCTATGACCTCCTTTTCCTGGAAATGAGATTGGAGTTGTTAGAGATGAATGGATATTTGGTTTCCTTTCCACCTGGTCTGGGCAACAGAGTCAGGGAGGAAATGCTCAGCAGTACTGAGAGTGGGGCAAAGTGTTTAAATTTTTGCCCTTTTTGCCAAGGGTAGAACTGATGAGATAGAGCAATTCTTACCAATGAGATGAATTCTATGTTTATGGAAGTTGGAATATTTGAAATATTCCAAATATATTAATATTTTGAATATATTAGATTAAGATATTTAGATTAATTTCATTAAAATTAATTAAAATCTGGAATATCCAGATTTTAGCCGATTTTATTTTCAGAGGAGGTGTGATTTGCAGTAACAGTGTTCTCAACAAGGATCTTCATCATCTTCTTCATCTTCATTGTCTTCATCATCTTCTTCATCATCATCTTCTTCATCATCATCATCCTTTTGAAGCAAAAGAATCCAAAAGGAGTTACAGGGCTGACACTTAAGGTTCAGAATTCTATAGGGATGGTACAGCCCAGGTCTTAAACCAAGGATATTGTACCATTTTATCATCTTGAATGGTGCAACGCATCCAGAAGATAAAGGCCGAAGATTACACATCAAAGAACCACCAGAATCTTTCTGTTCTTGCAGGGAGCATCTTTATTCACATGGCTATAGTCATCAAAATTCCAACCGAGTAATAAGCTAAATGTTTGGGTGTGGGATGTTGAGAAGTTTCACTTCTGTGTGTGGTTTGGCTTTGTTCTAACACACAGGAAAATTGTTAGCATCTGAAAATTCACTTGTCTGGAAACGGTTAGTTTGCACATTGCCTTCTTTGCCTTGGGGTTTCTCTGGGAGAAGGTGGGAAGGCAGATTTTGTCCAAAGCAGTTTCTCACAGATGAATGTTCTTTGGCTCCTGGAAGGCTCATAACTGCATTACTTCCGCCTATGAAGAGAAGATTCTCTAAGGAAGGGGAAGTTTTTAGACATTTGTTCATTTATTCTTCCCGTTTATTGAGCACTTACTATGTGCCAGGGCCTATACTAGTTACTGAAGATGGATAGATAAGTTAAACGGGAGCCCTTCCTCCATTGAGCTAATAATCGCGTCAGAGAGACTAACAGAATTAAATAAGTTGGCTACGGTGTGGTTCAGTGTTGTAGGAAGGAAAGGTATGTACAGAAAGCTCTGCAAGCCCATGGGACAAAGAGATTCAAGTTCCCTGTGGATGTGGGTAGAAAGGGCAGGAGAGTCTTCACCTAGGAGGTAATATTTCAGCTGGGCCCTGAAATATGAGCAGAAGAAGGTAGACATGGTGGGAAGGCTACCCGAGGTTGTGTGAAAGCACACGGCTTGCTGGGGGAGTTGTGGGCCTGTGCGTAAAGGGTTGGGGGATGAGACTGAACAGACGGGGGCTGGAAGAGCTGGGGAGAACCTGTAAAGGCATCCATATGGATGTGAGCTGCTTCCAGGAGACCTTTCAGTTGAAGGGTGACAAGATCCAGGCTGTTTTTGAAAGGACTCCAGCAGTGCTGAAGCCTAAATTGGAGGAGAAGGAATACTCAGCAGCCTGGGGCCAGGTGAGCTGGAAAACCACAGCTGTCTGCAATTCCTTCCTCCTCTCTGGAAAATGTCCAGCAAGGCCCTTGGACCACCTGGCAAAGGTGAGCTTCTTAGAGCAGAATAATCCTCTAGCTCCTTAAACTTCCTATGGGGCATGTGTCATGGGGATTCACAGACACATCACCCTTTGCTGCTCATGATAGACTTTTCTCTTGGCCCACATTCTAGGGTTAGAAAGAACCTTAGTCACCAAGTGAGGACGGTTCAATGCATCCCACTGTCCAGCCCACTGGGGCCAGGGTTGCCTGGCTGGGGCTTGGGCCTGGCCCTCGCTTGGCACCTGTGTCTTTAGGGCTGGCCGGGAGGCTGGACTGTCTCCGCTGATGTGATGCTGGCTTTTATAACCACTGTGAAGTGGCAGGAACCTTGGTGAAACGTGAAGTTTCCGTTGGCTACCTGCCACTGTTCCCGCTGCACACTGACGCTCCACCCAAGGCAGGATGCCCTGCCCTGCGGAGTGGCTGGAAGTGATAAATACATTTGTTTTTGAATTAAAACCTTTCCTGGCATGGGGAGGAAATGCATCTGCAGTTGGCCTGGTCTCGCCCCTCCCCAGGCCTCCCCAGGCAGGCTGCCATGCCAGCCTGCTCTCCACGAGTCTGGCTTTGCACTGGAGGACTGGGTAATGATTACATTGGCTTACTGGAGCCCAATATTCCAAGGGCAGGGACACCAGGATGAAAGGCCCTTGAAACGGCTTATCAACATCAAAACTACCCTAATCACCCCGTTCCAGATTATCAAAGCCCAGCCCAACCCTGCTCCTCATGTCCCTTATTATGGTAATATGCTCTGTTTATCTCCACCCTGTGAGGAGGAAGTCAGATGGTCCCCAGATACCCCTGAGGAGGCTGGACAGTTACCCAGCTGGTGAAGCAACATTTATTTTACTCTGCACCTGCCATTAGGTGAATATATATATTATATTTTTTTTTTTTTTTGAGACAGAGTTTCACTCTTGTTACCCAGGCTGGAGTGCAATGGCGTGATCTCGGTTCATTAGGTGAATTTTTAAGAGGTTTCTGTGAACTCCAAACTCCAGATGCAGCTCTGATGGGAGGAGTGCCTATGGCAGGAGCAGGTTTGCCCAGGGAGATGGATGGGTGGCTGAAACTAGGGCAGGCCTTCCCTGGCCACTGCACAGGGCAACTGGCTGCCTGTATTGTGAGTGCTCTTGTAACACATTCATGGACTGTTGTTTGCTAAGCAACCTACATGTCCATTGTGTGAACAAGAAACTATAGTTTTAATTTAAGCTGCATTGTATGGTAATAATGAGGAAATTGTTTGGCTGGCCAGTTCTCTTCGGTTGATACATACTGGCTAATTTCTGCGGAGAGAGAAATTGCGATATTAAAGATCATTTGTTCTTTATTGCCCCAGCCCGGTAAGATATGTTACCTTCTGATGAAAGACACAACCCAAAAGTTTACCCTTCGTTGTCAGTTTAGGTATCACTTAAAGGCGCCTGAGGTCCATGGATTGGCTGAATCAACAAACAGTATAACATTGCAGTTAAGATAGTTCAGTCTGAGGACACAGCACCTGGGTTCAGATCCTCCCAAAGCTGTGTGAACTTGGGCAAGTTACTCTACTTTCTCGAGGTTCAGTTTCTGCATTTGTAAAAGGGAGATACAAATATGACCAGCCTCATTAGGTCATAGTGAGAATTAAAAGAAAGCCCAAGGAGAGGTACGGAATAACTATTCAGTAATATTGTTAAGTGCCTACTCTGTGCTGGGAGTAGTAGAGAATATAGTCCCTATCTGCAGGTGTTCCAACTCCAGTGGGAAAAACAGGTATTGACACAGCATGCTAAGCATGGAAATATAGGCATGTACAAAAATGCCTTCCAACTTGAGTATCTCACTTCATGAAGAAATTGAGGAGGGCTTTACAGCAGGGGCAACTTTTAGTTAAACATTGAATGGTTAGGAGTTCACCAGATAGAAAAAGATGTGAAGGAAACTTCTGGGCAGGGACAACAGCTTAGACAAAGATGCAGGAAAGAACATGGCCTAATCTGGGAACTGTAGGAACTGATAGAAGAAAAAAAATTCAGGATAAAATGGTGATTTTCATAGAATTATAAATTGTGTATCAAAGATTTTATTTAACTCAGTTCGTGAGAAAACAAAAAAGATATTTGAAATGGTTCAAAGAAAAATCCAAAGAATGCTCATATATAGATGATCAGAAATGCTGAACAGAATTTAAAAATAGATGCAAAAGTGACCAGTATCTATAGGGCGATAATTTACTGCATCTTGAGGGATGCATTTACACAGTTAAGATCAAAAATCATTTGCATCACTGTCACTAGTTTATAACTTCTAGTAATAAAATATAAAATGGTGCAAAACAAGGGAAAGAGAATGCTCCTAGTAGGGAGCATTGGACCAGACACCCAGGAAATTGAAAGGCCAGCTTCCCACTTCAAAGTCTTCCACAATTTTTCCTGACAGAGTGGGTTTTTTTTATTGGAGAGCCAGAGGGCAGGGTGGGGAGGGAATGAGGGGGAGTTGAGGCCTGAAGTATGGGCAGGGACCAAATCCCAAGGAGCCTTGCTGACCGTGCTGGGGAGTCTGAGTTTTATTCTGCAGCCCACAGTGTGAAGCATGGATGCAGTGGGGCTGAGGCTGGAGGACTGGGCCCAGGGGAGAGGTGAGGAGGTCCTGAACCAAGGTGGCAAGAATGGAGATGGAGGCATGGGGTTGAACTGGGTATGAAGCAAACGGGACATCCAGGGTGACTTAGGTTTCAGGAGATGTACATGACCAGGTCATCTGAGGGGGCCCTAAGGAAAGAGCTTTTCTTTATGTGCACCCCAAGGGTGATGTTTTCTTGGGAGGCCTTCGTTGCATTCGTTGGAAATTTGGACCTTCAACTCTTCCCAGACTTCTCAATTAAAGAGAAGAAATGTTCTTCTGGGTAGCTTTCTTAGAAAAGAATGCACATCTTGGGCCAGGCGTGGTGGCTGGTGGCTCACGCCTGTAATCCCAGCACTTTGGGAGGCCAAGGTGGGTGGATCACCAGGTCAGGAGATTGAGACCATCCTGGCTGTTGCAGTGAAACCCTGTCTCTACTAAAAATACAAAAAATTAGCCAGATGTGGTGGCGGACGCCTGTAATCCCAGTTACTCAGGAGGCTGAGGCAGGAGAATCACTTGAGCCTGGGAGGCAGAGGTTGCAGTGAGCTGAGATCATGCCACTGCACTCCAGCCTGGTGACAGAGGGAGACTGTCTCAAAAAAAAAAAAAAAGTACACATCTTGGTTTTCTCTCTTGGTTTATCTAAATCCTCTGATTTCTAAAATACATCAACTTCTATCCCAAATCCATTTGGATGTCTTGATTCAAATCAAGAGATTGGAATGTTTTCTCTAATTGCCCCTGTAAAGACACACACACACACACTCTCTCTCTCTCTCTCTCTCTGTCTCTCCATCCATCCATCCATCCTCCTTTCTCTGGCCTGTGCTGGGAGAACACTGGCTTCCCCAAATGGTATCAGATGGCTCCCTGGTCCTCTGTCTTCTGATTAAGTTTGGTGCCTGGAGAGTGGGATATGAGAGAGGTTGGAGCCGTGTTTATTTCACCAGCCTCTCCTGCTTCTGTGTGGGGCTGGCACAGCTGTGGCCCTCTCTAACGACCGCTGTTGCTGGCCTTTAGCGCTCAGCTAGGCTCCACAGCACCTCCTTTTCCTCTCAGGCTTAGGGGTATGTTATGGGTTGGATTATGTCCCACCCAAATTCATATGTTGAAGTCCTAACCCCCAGTACCTCAGAATGTGATCTTATCTGGAAACAGGGGTGTTGCAGATGCAGTTAGTTAACATGAGGTCATTCTGGAGAGTGCGGGCTCATCTTCCCTTATGAGAAATGTTATGTTCATTGGTCTTTATATGCGTTTCTGAGTTGTTTTGTGTTGGAATTGTTGTTTATGGTAAACTTGGGAGTATTATTATAGAGAACAATTTCCATTTATTTTTTGCCCACAACTACGATAAACGGCAGCAGGCCAAGAGGTGGTAGCAGAAAACACACACACAGCCCCACTGTTACTTTCCATGGTGGCGGAACTCTAATGCCTATGGTCTGGGTGACTTTCTGGGCACGCTAGGCCCTCATGCTTCTATCTCCATATGGGGACCACATCTGTGTGGGGGCCTTCACCTTCAGCTCCAGGAAAAGCAATATGAGATCTAACTAGACACACTTGTCTGTGTCCAGCCTTAGTGTATCAGAAGGGCTTGTTGAATGCTGTGGAGTGTCACGTTCCGATGGCCCCTGCAAGTTGAAAACACAAGTGCCTCTTTATCCCGCAGCCCTTTTTTCTCTCCTTCACGCTAGTGCCCGAACAAAGGTTAGACTGTATTCTTTGGCTGGGTTTCCAGATTTCTCCTCTGAGCAGTCGAGAATGAAAAGATCTCTTCTGAGCTTAGTACTCTTATTTATTTTCTCCAATCAGGAAATGATACATCACCAGTGAATATCAGGGGTGATAATCTGATATCAGGGGTGATAATCTGGTGGTGACATTTGGGCAAGGTCATACAGATGGCAGATACCGCACTGTTAATTTTCTCAGAGCTGAAATGCCACCATCTGTTCTTTTAAATGTGCGTGGCACTTATGCATGTAAAAGCCTGTTCAATATATCCCATTCCAGAACTTTCTGTGTACAGAATGTTGTGCCAAACAGGTGGGTCTGTGGTGGTCAGAGAATCCTCACAGCAGTACAATAATAAAGTTTACAATATAAATTTCTTCCATATTGGGACTTAAGCCAGCTTTTCCAGTAGTTTTCAAAATAGTTCTATTCATAAAAACTCTCTCGCCTGTCAGAGTAGCAATGGTCCTGCCCCTGTTTACCAGGCAGCTTTTCCCTGGCCAAGGCATTCCCTGATATATTAATATAAATATTATAATAACCAGGCAAATACTTTGATTTATGGCAGATGATTCTGGCTTTCCATTTTGAGGCGTGTAATAAAACTCCATTTATGTATATATTTATTTATTTTTGAGACAGGATCTCATTCATCCATGCTGGAGTACAGTGGTGCAATCCTAGCTCAGTGCAATCTTGAAGCCCTACACTCAAGCAGTCCTCCAGTCTCAGCCTCCCAAAAACTGATGCTCTAAGGATGTGTCACCATGTCCAGCTAATTTTTAAATTATTTTTTGTAGAGATGGGAGGGTCTCACTGTGTTGCCCTGGCTGGTCTTGAACTCCTGGGCTCAAGCGACCCTCCTACCTCAGCCTCTCAAAATGTGGTCACGCTGACCTCTGCCTCTCAGGTTCAAGCAATTTTCCTGCCTTAGCCTCCCAAGTAGCTAGGATTACAGGTGGGCGCCACCACGCCTGGCTAATTTTTGTATTTTTTAGTAGAGACAGGGTTTCACTATGTTAGCCAGGCTGGTCTCAAACTCCTGACCTCAGGTGATCTGCCCGCCTTGGCCTCCCAAAGTGCTGGGATTACAGGTGTGAGCCACCACATCCAGCTAGATTTGACAGTTTGAAGATGGAATGACCAAAGTGTAGAAAACCCTTGTCTTTGAAAATGCAAGTGATTGTTCACTCAGCAGATAGATCCAGTCCCCCACAAACACAAATTTCAGGGCAATCCAAAGTCAAACAGAAAGAAAAGTTAAAGGTGTTCCCCTTTGTGCCCAATCCTAACAGATCCTGTGTCCTGAGCACGTGGCTCAGTTCTCATGGCTGTGGGTCAGCCATGCTGGCCAAACCCAGCACCATCAGGGGTCCCTCCCCAGGCCCCATTGGCATGCCAGGGGAGAGACTGGCTTGTTCTGTGAAGACACTGTCTACTCAGGAGCTGAGGCTGCACCCCTCTCCCGGTGGCTCCTGCGTTTACCTTAGCCCAGCCTCATATGCGCCAGGGTGGAGGCAGCAGCAGGCCGCCCCAGGTTCTCCACCTTCTTCACGTATTTATGCCATGGGTTCATTCCTTACGGCTGCCATGACAGATCGCTACAAACTTGGCTGAAAAACGGCAGATGTTCCTTCTCTCACAGTTCTGGAGGCCAGATGTCCAAAATCAAGGTATCGGCAGAGTCGGTTCCTTCTGGAGGCTGTGAGGGAGAAAGCATCCCAGGTCGCTCTCCCAGCTTCCAGTGCCCTTGGCCTCCCTCCACTTGTAGATGCATCGCTCTGATCTCTGCCTCTTCCCTCACACAGCCTTCTCCTCCACGTGTCTGTACCAATTTCCCTCTTGTAAGAATACCAGCCACTGGACTAGGACCCACGCTCATCCAGTG
>NW_022436968.1:22331595-22369838 GCF_009761245.1 Sapajus apella | reverse complement strand
GCTTACATATAGCTATATTTTTACTGTTATACAATCCTGCATATTTTTGTATAAACTCTCAGAATTATTCCTTATATTTGAATGAAGGTTCTCAGTTTTTGAAGTATTCTCATTTGATACAAAACCCTGAAAAATTGGCAGGGTAGGTATTGATAATCCCATTTTATAGGTAAGAAAACCAAGACAAAGTTTGAGAGACTTGTTTTATATCAGCTAGCACAACAGAGGCTGCTGGCTGCCCACCCACTTTGTACTTTCCTTGTTAATAGGATACCTGAAGAGTTCAAGATGCCTTTGCTAGCAGGGCTGGCAGCCATAGTGACATCAAGCAGTGGGGATGGGGGCCTCCAAGACCACTCTTTAAAGGAAGCCTATTCATCTGACAGGGCCCTTTTGCAACCAACCCATCACCACTATCTGGGTGTGTGTGTGTGTGTGTGTGTGTGTGTGTGTGTGTGTGTGTGTGTGTCTGCGTGCGTGCGCGTGCCTTCATCTAAACCTGGGGCAGATTGGTTAATCTTTCAAGTTCCGAGTTAGGGACCTATCCTCCAGAGCATGGTGGGTACATTTGGAGGGGTCTGTTTGGAGTCCACTCTCCAAACATGGCTGAAGACCACCACTTGAATCCTCACATGGTCTATTAATTAGCATCAGAGATTTTCGTGGACAAAATGTGGGCTGGCTACAGATATTGTAAAGGTAAAGGCACCTCTCTCCTTGCATAAATGTGGTATTAGAGTGAGTTGGCCAGCTTAACCCCCTTTGCAGCGGTGGTGCGGGAGGGAGGGGCCTTGGTTGTGTTCTGTGCCCTGACAGAGAGCAGAGGATTCAGTCACTAATGCAACTGGAATTTGAACTGATTCTACTGCTGCAGATTATGTTTTTGTGCCTGCTTATTCATAAATGTTGGTATATGTAACAGAATTCTGAATGAAATCCACCTTCATTTTCACACACCTCCTGAGAGTGAGATCATTGGGGAGACGAACTGTGGCTTTCACAGACCTCTAGCCATTGGAGTTGGCCATTATCTGCCAAAAACAAACCTGACAGATGTGAATAGCCAAACTGACTTATGTCAGTTGTCAGCAGCCTGGACGCCATGTTTGAATGGGCAACTATCCCACGGTTGTGATTCCTTAGAGCACAGGGGCTATCGGCCCAAGCAGTGCCAATGGGTTCTTTCTCCTGCCAGTTTGGAATTCAGACTGAGAAATAGGGGTCTCAGGCTCTAGTTACCGCTGAAGTGAAGGGAATGTAAGCCCAGGAGGGTGAGGAGGCCACACGGATGGCCAGGGAAGAAAGATGATCTGCCAAGAGAAAAAGGGGGCACACATGCAGGCAGGGATGGAGACCATGGGGCCCCACTAAGAGGGAGGGTGTGAGGGGCAGGGGCAAGGCTCAGGGAGCTCCCCTGGCTCCTGCGGGCTTTCTGGGTCTATGTTTTCAGCTCCTTGGGATCATCTGACTGGTCTTCCTGCCCTGAGGTTCCAGGATAAACCCCTGTATCCCTGCAATAAATGACTCCCTACTATTGATTAAGTCAGGTGTTCTGATCTGAACTCACTCAGGTGAACCTAATGAAAGCAACACTAAAATCAGAGAGCAGAGGTCAGTTGGGGCTGGTTTTGTCAGGTTAAAAGAAGTAAAGACTCTGAAGGTACACATAATAGTATTCAAGGCAGAAAACGTACACACCTACAGCATGCTTCATGAGAGAATCAATTAGTGGAAATATTTTAAAGAGAGTGGTTTTGATTATGCATTATATGAGAGTATATAGTTAAATCACCCACTATGTAAGGTCCCAGCTTTCTTTTCTCTTGATGTAATTAGCTCTCAGGTTTATGTTAAGCCTTATTGCTGTTTTTTGTTTTGTTTTGTTCTGTTTTTTTTAATCCACCAGCATTTAAGGAAAAGAAAAGGCTGGGGTATAATGGAGAGAACATGAAAGATTAGGCTGTGATGAGAATGCTAGATTCTTACTAAATACTATTCTGGGCAGCCTGGTATAGTGGAAAGCACTAATTCTGAGCTGAGAGGCCGAGGTCAAGTTTTGGTTCAGTCTCCTCCTCCGAGTCCTCAGGCAAATAATTTCATCTTGTTTGGGCTTTTCTAGATTATCTGTAAAACAAAGGGATTGGCCTAGATGTACTTTAAGATCTCCTGTAGCTCCTAAGGGATGTGATGTAGGATGTGCTAGGCATTGTGCTATATTCTGTGGAAAAATGAGGACACTCCCAGGCCCTCACGGAGGTCAGTGTTCAGCAGGTGGAATATGCACACAACCTTATTTAGTTCACAAAGAGGCAAAACACTACAGGAAAACATTTCACTGCCTCCAATAATTGTTCACTTAAAGTACAAACTTAAATATTTTTGAAATATCTAAGTAAAGAAAGATCATCTAAAATAAAGATAAGGCAAGGGCCCAAGGATACCACCTCTTCACAGTTAGGGACTTTAGTTTTCCTTCCTTCTATATTTCTAAAAATAAATAACCAGATAGAACTCTTTTGCTTCCTCCCTCCCCCCCCCACCACAAATCACCACATTTAACTTTTTAAATGGGAGAATCAGCCATTTAATGGAAAATCTGAATTTCACATGGAGAATGAAACATAATAAGGGGGTAATTAAATCACAAAGCACCAAGCAAGTATCCCCTCACCCCCCGTAGAGAGACTAGGCCCCTTCTTTGGTAGAAGTCATTTGAAAACTGGGGTACTGTATGCCTACCCCACTTGCTTATTATTCTGGACATTAACACAATAGGCAATTTAATTTAATTCTGATAATTTAACAATTTACACAAAAAAATTTTAACATACAGAAGCCCTCCATTATCCCTAATTTTTACATGAAGAAATGAGGCCCAGGGAGGTGAATCGGTTAACCTAAGGCCACACATTTGGTGCCTGGCAGATCCAAGGTTAGAACCATCCACCTATATAAGCCCAGAAAACCCAGTGGGCTCCATGGACTACAGGCAAGCAGATTTCTGCAGAGCAAGTGTGAAATCTACCTAATGAGACAAAGCTTTTGATTAAACATGGCAGACGTAAGCTTCTCTCTTCCAAAATCCCAACTAAAAATTCTAGTAGAAGAATAAAAAGGTACCAGTGCACAAAACCAGATACTCTGGAAGGGGAGCTATACAGATTTTGGACTGGCTTCACAGTGTAGGCCAATGGAAAGCAGGTGGAGGGGTGGTGATCGGTGTAGTCTTCAGAGGATATTCCAAGGTGGACTGCACCATACACCCTTTCCCTCCCAGCAGAACCTCACAAAGGCTGAGGTTCTGAGGCACCAGGTACTTCTGGAGGCAGGAAGGAGCTGGGCAACTGAACAGGAAGGAGTTGGGGGGAGGGTTGCTTAGAAGCCCGGAATTAGATCCCTAAGTGTTCTCCCCAACCATGCAACCTCACAATTCCTCTCCCTCCCCTTCCTCTGCCACCTGCTCGCATAAGGCTAGAAGTTTTTCTCTAGAGATGTGGAACCAAAATGTCTATGGACATAGCCACATTAGCACAGAGGAGGGCAGGAGTGAGGCTTAGAGCTGGTACTGGGAAAAAGTGAAAGTCAGTACTGACAATGACTGCATGCTGATGATGACACCACCCAGCCCCTGGCACTTTGGCAGCCCAGCAGGCATCCCCTCCAGCCAAAGAGCAGGGATTCTGCTACCTGGGGGGAACTGAGTTGCAGGCCATTTGGGGTCCTATTCTGAAAAGGCTGCCTCAGAACTAGGTGTCTGTGAGTGAAATTCACCAGCTGACAAACCTGCCCATGTGTCTCAAAGCAAACCCATGAATCAGACTTTTGGGTCTTCGTCTTCAATATAAATGGGCATGCGAGGTCCACCTGATTCTGGAGGAAAGCCTTCAACATAAAAGAGATTAAAATCATTTAACCAGGAAAAAAGATTTAGGAGGAACAAACAATGAAAGGGAACAGAATTAACCTTTATAAACACACAAAAACTTATTGGATATTGCTAGAAGATAAGAGAGGGTGCTGTACCCATGAATCCAAGACAGGATGCTTTAATTCAGAAATCATCGCAAAGAACAAGAAAAAAAAGCTCTTAAAAGCCCTAAAAAACAAAGAAAAAAACCTCCCAGAAAAATGAACAAATAAACAAAAAAATGGACAATGGCATAGCAATAATAAGAAAATGAAAGGACTAGTCTGGAGGGCTGACATTCACCTAAGAGGAATTCCAGAAAGACGGGATAAAGAAAGTGGAAGTTAAAGAGTGGGCAAGGAAATATGACCAGAATATTTCCTGCGAATTTGAAAAGACCCACACCAGTTTATACCACTTTGAAATTTCAGAAACCTTGAATAAAGAGAAGACCCTAAACATTTCCCTAGAGGGATAAAACAGGTTCTGTTCAGAGGAAGAGAAAGTAGAAGAGCACAGGATTTCTCAGTAGCAACCCTGCACACCGGAAGACAAAGCAAGTAAAATGATAGTAAGCCTCTGTCCTCAGCATTGAGCAATTATCTAATAATGGAAACAGAGGGTATAGATTTAACCAAAAATTATAATTTACCTATATCGAGAGAATAGAGGGAGGCAAAATAGGGCGGAAAGTGTAAGAAAGAGTCTCTTAGCCTAATGGGAACCTTATTGATGGCCCTATTGGATAAATCAATAGCATCACAAGCAATTTATTTAGAAATTTGAAGGAGAATATAAGAAACAGCTGAAAGGGGACAGGTCAGGGGAGGAAAGGAGACTGGCTTTGTCTTTTCCATGATAAGACTTGGATTATTGGACTTTCTAAACCACTTGCATGGGCTATGGGATAAGATCCCTGTAAGGACTTTGAAGAAAAGACTCCCTTCTTCCATTCCCTGATCTGGTTGCTTCGACTTCTTGGAGGACGCATACTGACCCTTGCTATCTTACAACCTCTTCATTAATAGGGGTTCTAGGTTCCCCTTGATTGGGGGTATAGGACTTGTCTCCTGGAACAATGGGCTTATGAAATGTGCTAGAAAAATAAGACTCCAACGGGCTTTATGCCTGAGCTCACATGGGCAGATAAAATACGTGAACTTTGTTCATTGTTCTCATGGGGATATTTACACAGAGTTCTTTTCCCTCTTGGTGTTTATCTTTTGGCCAGGGTTCCAAGGGGAATGGACTCAGGTGGTGAGTAACTGCTGAATCCCATTGTTCCCCTCCCTTGGTGACACACCCTGAGCCTGTAACCCAGCAGCAGTTTTCTTCCCATGTCTACTGTCCAATGGAGTGAAGCCAGTCTTGCCTTTGACGTCCTACTGGTTGTAAGGATTTTTTTTTCTTGACATTAACATGAACTTGGGTTTCTAAATATCAGTGCAGGACAAATATGAAGAATGAAAGCTTAGGAGTTAAATGTAATGGAAACAAAACCTTGCAAAAGTTGGAGTGAATGAGTGGGGGAAGCTAGATTAGGCAGTGAACTATTGTGGTTCTCCACTGCTGTTTTGTTTTGGTTTGTGTTTTGATTCTAAGCTATGAGAATCTTACAATCTAGATTTTAATAGACAGACCTCCTAGAAGTGCAATAACTGAGGGAAAAGAAGGAATTAAAATATATGCTGCCGATCCTATCTCTTTGAGGTTTTTGTTCTCACACCTACCAGTGGTATCGCCTTCCTGTAAATTACAAATTCCTGGAATGCCTCATAAAAGGGGCATCTTCCTTGGACCTTTTGTCTGGTGTGTGCACCACGGGAGGGAGGAGAGGAGCATGCTGCCAGCAGTGATCAGTAACTGTCCAGAGAAGCTGAGGCCACAGACCTCCCAGCAAAGGAGTGGCCCTCTGCCAGGACACAGCTTCTGCCTCGGCTTTCTTCTCCTCCCCTTGGTGCTTCCTTTCTTTTCCCATTAGGGCTTGAAGTCCATTTTCACCTGATCAAGGGAAGGAGCCCTCACAAGTGAATGCTCCAGGCTGCTCCTCCCAAGAATGGCCTTGGCTTCACTCCATGAGCTCCCTCCCTCTCCCTCCTCCTCCTCCCCCTCCTCCCCCCTCCTCCTTTTCTTCCTCCTTTTCTCTCTCTCTTCCTCCCTCCCCCTTCTCTTCCTCCCTTTCCCTCTTTTTTATAAGATCTAATCAATACATTTTTCAGCAAACTGCTGAATCCTTTAAGCAAAATAGATGTGTGCCTCTACAGTTTTGTTGAGACTGGGCAAGATGGGGAATTTATATTTTCTAAACATGTTTTATTTACAATCCTCTTGGTACTTGAAAAGAAAAACACAGGAAGACTGCCCTTGGATAAGATCCTTGCTGAGTTTAATCAAGTGCACTCCAGTCTCGCTTAGCCTCAAACCAGAGTGTGTGGGAGCAGAACTCATGGTGAAAGCCAAGTTTGATTAAGAACACTCATTAACATTCAAAAAGCAAATCCATATCTCCACTGGGCTTCTGCATGTCTGATTTCAAGAAGCTTATCCAGGCCCTGACTTTCTCTTCCAGAAGATCCCTCTCATGACCCTGTATCTGCATCTGCCAACAAAATTAATCGCCCTCATCTCTTGTACACTGACAGTCCAGAAGATTCTGGAAGATACTGGTATTTTTGTGGTGTTTACCCCAAACAAAAGGCTAAGGCTTTCAGCAGCTGCTCAGTTGTAGGTGTTTCAGAGTTAGTTTCAACAAATTGCACTAGAATTACAGGCCACCTTCTCTGGCGCTGCCCAATCTTCTTATCAGCTTCTGAGGCCAAGTAGGGTATTTTACTGGTCAAAGTAAGTTTGCTTCCTTAAGAAAAAAGGAAAAACAGGGCGCGGTGGCTCACGCCTGTAATCCCAGCACTTTGGGAGGCTGAAGCAGGTGGATCACGAGGTCAAGAGATCGAGACCATCCTGGTCAACAGGGTGAAACCCCGTCTCTACTAAAACTACAAAAAATTAGCTGGGCATGGTGGCGGGTGTCTGTAATCCCAGCTACTCAGGAGGCTGAGGCAGGAGAATTGCCTGAACCCAGGAGGCGGAGGTTGCGGTGAGCCGAGATCGCGCCATTGCACTCCAGCCTGGGTAATAAGAGCGAAACTCCGTCTCAAAAAAAAAAAAGAAAAAGAAAAAGAAAAAAGGAAAAACAATGCATCACTTTCTTACCTGATGGGGAAAAGAAATCTTCAGTTTGCAGTTTGGGGAAAATGGTGTGGTATTTACATCTTGCAGAGTTTTGTGTTGCTTTTACAGTATTGCTTATAGAATGCAAAAATTTTATTTCTTACTTAATGCAAAGAGACCAAGGACAAGAAAAGTTCCATCCCATTCAGTTCATACAATAGTATTTCTTTTTTTTTTTTTTTTTTTGAAGACGGAATTTCGCTCTTGTTACCCAGGCTGGAGGGCAATGGCGTGATCTCGGCTCACCGCAACCTCCGCCTCCTGGGTTCCGGCAACTCTCCTGCCTCAGCCTCCCGAGTAGCTGGGATTACAGGCACGCGCCACCATGCCCAGCTAATGTTTTGTATGTTTAGTAGAGACGGGGTTTCACCATGTTGACCAGGATGGTCTCAATCTCTTGACCTCGTGATCCACCCACCTCGGCCTCCCAAAGTGCTGGGATTACAGGCGTGAGCCACTGCGCCCGGCAATAGTATTTCTTAAATATAACTGGCATCAGGATTACCTTGGGTGCCCAGGCATCCTGATTCCATAGGACCCTTGGATAAGGGTATTTTGTATTTTTAGTTGTATTTTCTATTTTGTATTTTGTATTTTCTCCATTTGGAGAAACCCTGACCCTCATAAGTGTCACAAAATTGGAAACAGCCTTAAAGCTCCTGAGTTCCACCCATCGTTCTACAGAGGGAAGACTTGTTCAGAAACCTGAAGAGGTTCTCCCAGGCTCCTATAGCCTACACAGCTCCTACCGCCCACCATAGGCAGAAGCAGGCCCAGATCTTGGTCCTGAGTCCTCTGGGGGCCCTGCCCTGCTCAGCAGCCCTGGCTATTCTGCAACCTCATTTATTTCCTGCTCTCTTCTTCTTGTCCCCTCCCCTCAACTGCTTCTTCCTCCCTGGTCCTTGTTCTTAGTTTAACCAGAACCCTTAACTTGGGTCTTTCCTTTTCTCTGATCTTGTCCTACTCCTGACCCTGCCCATCTTAGCATCCTTCCTTATATTCTACAAAGTTTCGTGGCATTGAAGTGATGAGAGCCCTCTTTCTTCTACCTGGTGAACTCCTGCTCATTCTCAAGACCTAACTCAACTTTTATTTTCTTTACGTTTTTTTGAGACATTGTCAAACTTGGTTAATTTCTCCTTTCTCTTAAAATTTTATATACAAATGGTATTTATATAGAGAGCACTGTATTTAATTAATTTTTATTTGGCTTCTAGTGGCTCCTCCACTACAGCATGAGCTCTTTGAAGGCAGGCACCCTACCCTAATAGATCACTCTATCTTTGTATTCCTCCATGGCTAGCTATTCTGGTTAAGTATTGTTGTAGGGGGAAAAACACTCAAAACTTAGTGTCCTAAAACAAAAAAATATTATTTAATTGGCACATGAATCTACAATGTGGGCAGGACTCAGCAGGAATGGCTCATCTCTGCTCCATGCAGCATGAGCTGGGGCAGCTCCAATGAGACTAAAGTATCTCCTTTCAAAATGGCTTACTCACTTGGCTCGCAGGTTATGCACATTGTTGTTCCTCTGCATATGGGTTTCTTCACAGGGCAGCTTGGGCTTCCTCATACAATAGTGTCTGCATTCTAAAAGTAAGAATCCCTGGAGAAAAGGCCAAATATCTCAAACCTTTGCAGCACCAGAGATAGCAGTGGCTACGAGGGATTCTAGATTAGGTTCTTAGATTTTCTCTTTTAGATAGTTATCTACAGCTTTCTCAATCATTTTGGATATATGAAAGTTTTCATAAAATTGGGAAATAAATGGATTCAGATAATCCCACGATGCATTCCCTTCTTATGCCAAGACATTGGAGTGTAGGCCCTAGGGATGAAAGGAAGACTTACTTTTAACCATTTTCCCTTTGTACACTTTGGATTTAGCAGCATATACAAATCATATACAAGTATTGATTTTTTTAAGTGTTTAAATTATAAAATGAAATTTCAAATAAAAATTGTGTCATAATGGGCACGATGTCTAAACTTTCAAATGATTCAGAATAGTAAATGTGTATGAAGATTATGTACCTATGTATACATATGCACATACACAGAGAAAGAGAACAAGACTGGTTACAGTGGCTCACGCCTGTAATCCCAACACTTTGGGAGGCTGAGGCAGGTGGATTGCTTGAGCTCAGGAGCTGGAGACCAGCCTGGACAACATGGTGAAATGCCATCTTTACAAAAATATAAACAAGTAGCCGAGTGTGGTGGCACACACCTGTAGTCCCAGCTACTCAGGAGGCTGGGGCAGGAGGATTGCTTGAGCTCAGGAGGTGGAGGCTGCATTGAGCCAAGATTGTACCACTGCACTACACCGTGGGTGACAAAGTGAGACCCTGTCTTAAAAAAATAAAAAAAAATAGAGAGAGAGAAATGAGAAAGCAGGTGGGCAAAATGTTAACAATAGGTGAATCTAGGGAAGGGGTGCACATGTGTCCTTAGTGCTGTTATTCTTTGTGCTTGCAAGTTTCTGTAAGTTTGACATTTTCCAATAAAACGTTTTAAAAAAATCACGATAAAATGAAAGTAGGCCACAGCTGCTGGGCTACCAGCATAATGGCTTGTTTTGGGGAAGGAAGAGTGTTCTGAGCCATTGTCTTTGTTGCTTACTTGGTACAAATTTAGGTTTTCATTCACAGACCCTTTTAAAATCATTTCCTGGAGCAAATTCTTTGATGAGTTTAACAATAACAATAATTAGAAAATCATTATTAATGTAATAATTAATCATCTCAAAATTGACGGCATCAAGTTTAGCAGGTGACATCATGGACAGTTCTATGAACTTTGAATGTGTTGAACTTTGTCTCCTTAGTATTTAAATGGCAAATTCTGTAATCGAGGAAAGGAAATTCACATTTTCTTAGCATTTCCTAAGATAGGCACTATGCAAAAGGTTCTAAGTACATTATCTCATTTACTGCTTTCAAAACTCTGTCAGACAGATGTGACCATTCCCTGTTTTACAGTTCAGGAAATGGAGATTCATGCAGTGGTTGTCTCAATGCTAATGCTCTTGGCTGCAAGTAAGAAACTTCAATTTGACTAACTCGAACAACAAGGGCATTCATTATCTCACATCACACGAGTCTGAGAGCAAAAAGAAAGGAATGAGTACATGCCGGGGATTCTGCTAGCCCCAGCAATATAAAGATGAGTAAGACCTAGCTCCTGCTCATGGGGAACTCACATAGGGATAGAAAGGTAGGCAGATCCATAGTCTGTGGATTTGTTCATTGTTCACCATTAGCTGGTATTCTATCTTTATTTTAATAAGCACATATGATTCTTATTGAACACATGGCTTACAGACAGCTATTAAATAAGTCATTGCTTTTTAAGAGAAATATTTATTTGTGCTTCAATTTAGGTTTTCATTCACAGACCCTTTTAAAATCATTTCCTGGAGCAAATTCTTTGATGAGTATTTTCCCATCAAGATTAATAATATTTGTATTTTCTCGTCAAGATTAATAATATTTCTGTGTATCTACATATGACTTTATTGGCCTGAATGTTGTATAATCTTACATCATCTTGCTTTTTTGGCCTTACTTGCAAATAGGGCAATTTTCTGGTCATAAGAATCATGTTCATGCTAGGTCAAAAATAGTTCAAGTCATTTTAACACTTTCATTATGAAAAATATTTTTAAAATAAGTATTCTTTCTATTTTCTTGCAGATAATTCTTTCTTTTGCACAAAAGCTATTGTTAGTCTCAGGAAAAATATTTGTATTTAGAACTAGCCCCATGATACATCACTGACATTCTTCAAAAGTTCACATCTGTATCCCATTCAAATCTTGATTTTTTTCTCATAGTTATCTGCAAGCCTCTCTTTATTAGACTCCAGCTTTTGTTGTTTTCTACTTTTTCTTAAACTTGTGTTGTGGAAAGAACATTGGACTAGCGACCAGGAGACTTTAATACTAGTTTTAGTTTAGTACAATTTGTTCTGCACTTTTGCCTCAGCTTAATAAAACAAGATGTTTGACTGGGGTCAGAGATGAAAAAATATTATTTTTTCCCTCCAGCTCTAATGATTGGTAGTAACTGCCTGAAAGACTTGTTTGCATTTCCAAGATAAACCCTATTTGGTCATAATGCATTGTCCTTCTTATATGTTTTTCAATTTGTTCTTATATATGTTCAATTTGCTAAAATTTTGTTCAGAATTCTTGAGTCTTATGTATGAAGAATATAGGTCTGTAGTTTTCTTGTAATATCTTTTTCTGGATTTTGTTACCAGATGAATTCTGGCCTCATGGAGTATTGAAAAGTATTCCCTCCTCTTTACTTTTGTGGGAGAGTTTGTGTAGAATTGGTATTGTTTCTTTCTTAAATGTTTGGTAAAATCCTCAAGTGAAGGAATTTGAGTCTGGGAAGAGTCTTTGTGGGAAGATTTTTAACTACAAATTAAATTTATTTAATAGGGCTATTTAGGTTATCTGTTTCTTCTTGAGTAAGCTTTTTCAAGTGGGACTAGGGCAGTATTTGGTCTAGAGTTAATTTCACCCAGTGCCAAGTGAAGGCCCTTTTGAGAAGCCTACCTGATACCCTGTGAGTTATGAAGTCTGGCTAGTGAGAACAGGCATCGTTCCCAGCCCTAGGTGAGCTCCCTCTACTCCTTATCCCTTGATTTTTTTCAGGTAATCCTTTTCCTACTCAGGCAGCTTCTTCTCATGTATATCAAACAAATAGTCAACTGAATATTTAGGGGACTGTCTGCAGATTTCCAGAGTCCTCTCTCTGTAGCTCTCTGCTATCTGATATTCTACCCTGTGAGCTCCAGCTACCTCGGCCTCCCTAGTTTCCTCTACTCAGAGAAACAGCTGACTCCATTTGGGTTTACCCTCCTTGTACTGTGGCCTGGAAACTCTCTCAGTGCAGTAAGCTGGGACAATCTTAGGGCTCACCTCATCTGTTATCCCATCTTTTAGGGATCACTGCCTTTCATTGCCTTATGTCTGGTGTCCTGAGAACTACTGTTTCATATATTTTGTCTTATTTTTTAGTTGTTTTGAGTTGAAGAATAAATTCAGTTTCTGATCCTCCATCTTGGTCTATAATGGATGTCTCCAGACTGGATCATTTTTACAAGTTTATTTAAAATTGTGATTCCAGGCCTTCAAAATCACCTTCTTTGGGTGATTTTTAGATAGAATTTGATTACTTAAATTATGTTTTAAATTTTGTGTTTGACAGTTTCTTCATTCTAATATCTTCTGTCCTGTAGATAGGTTTTGGCATTCTGCTTGCTTCAGAAAAATCCAAAGCACTTCCACCTGTCTTTGTATGTCCTCTAGCATGGAGGAGGGGAGACATCCACTATGTTCCACAGGTGACCCTTCTGAGGTGAGAGGAGTATGTGATTTGTGCAAGGTAGAACATTTCAGTAACAGCAGAGTTCTAGAAACTGATTAAGGTACTTGATCCTTGGGTCAAAGAACTGAGCCACCCTCTTTCTGCATAAAGTCACCTTTCGTTGGCATTTAGTCTGCAAATAAAGCTGACTCACAACTAAGCCCATTAAATACATTTTAAAAAGAATATTCAGAAGTTTCCTATTCTGCTGATGTCTGAAATTTCAAACTCAGCTAGCCATTTCTTTGGGTAAAGCAATCCTCCTCTAAGCATTTCTTCCATAATCCAGTTGCATCTCAGGGAAATGATACAAGTTGACATCCTACTTTAATTAACTCCTTAGATTTTTTTTTTCTCCTATAGTAAAAGGAACAGGTAAGAACCCTCATGTCAATAAGCGGGGAATAAAAGGTGGGGGAAAGCATCCAGAGATGGGCTTACCTGTGAGTCAGCTTTATTTGCAGACTGAATGCCAACAAGATTAAAATGTATTGGGTACCCAAAAGATGACTTTATGCAGAAAGAGGGTGGCTCAGGTCTTTGACCAAAGGATTAATTCACCTTAATCAATTTCTAGAATTTTGCTGTTACTGAAGTGTTCTACCTTGCACAAATCACATACTTCTCTGGCTTCAGAAGGGTCATCTGTGAAACAGGGTGGATGTCTGCCATCCTACATGCTAGAGGACACAGAGACAGGTGGAAGTGCTTTGGATCCTTCAGAAGCAGGATGCAGACACAAAACATGTGTAGGATGCATTGTAAGCCTTTTGCTCGTGGTTGGAACAAGGCTGCAGACTTCATAATCAAGTTTCATCCCTATGTCAATAGACAAAGAATCATCTTGGGCACAAGAACAAGATCTCATTTAGTTATCTAGGTACTTTAGGTGGCACTTGGTTTTTTAAGGAAGGGATGCTTTCTGCATTTCTATGGCCTTCTTTCTTAAAGTCAAGCTGAAATGAAGTCTCAGAATCTTCATGTCACTTTGTTTTCTAAATAAGTAAAGAGGAGGTCAGTGGTTCCAGGGACCTTTGCCAAACACACACACAAAAAAACACCTGGATGGGTGCAGTGGCTCACACCTGTAATCCTAGCACTTTGGGAGGCTGAAGCGGGTAGATCACCTGAGGTCAGAAGTTTGAGACCAGCTTGGCCAACATGGTGAAATCCTGTCTCTTCTAAAAACACAAAAATTAGCCAGGCATAATGGTGGGTGCCTGTAATCCCAGCTACTCAGGAGGCTGAGGCAGGAGAATCGCTTGAATCTGGAAGGCGGAGGTTGCAGTGAGCCGAGATGGTGCCATTGCACTCTAGCCTGAGCAACAAGAGCAAAACTTGGTCTCAAAAGGTGGGGGGTAAGAAATACCTTATATTTGTGCTCCCAAAGTGATCACTAATCTTTGAAATCCATCTCACAGGATCTCGTGGGGTGGGAGTTGGGGGGACTAAAATTCTGTATGGAAAGGAGGTGGAAGGTGGTCCATGAGCCTCTGGTTTTAGGTATCTTTCATAGGCAATTATCCTGTCTACTACTGGGGCTTGATGGGGTGAGGTGAAGTAAGGGCAGAAGAAATGGACCCCTGCCTCCAAGAAATAATAATCTTAGTCATTAAGTTAGCATTTTCACAATCTTTTTTTTTTTTTTAAAGACGGGGTTTCACTGTGTTAGCCAGAATGGTCTTGATCTCCTGACCTCGTGATCCACCTCGGCTTCCCAAAGTGCTTGCATTTTTACAATCTTTTGCCTTTTTTGACAGAAATCTAGAAGACAAGACCTAGAAGACACAGGGAGCACAGTTATCCCATAATGCAAGGTGTAATTGAGTCAGACTCACGTTGATGTACATCACATTCACTGGGGGAATTTTTAAAAAACTTCAGATTTCTACTATTCCAAGAGATTCTAATTGAGAAAAGCTAGGATTGGGCCCTCAGCCTTCATTTTTAACAAAGACACAGTGTTTCTGATATCTACGTGACTTTTAGAAAGATTGACGGTCTTTGAAGCTAGAGTCAGAGACTCTATGGGGCGGTCCAAGTGTTTCCTAGGAGAGGAGCTTTTCAGGAAATGGACGAACTATAACAATTGAGTCACAAAAGAAGAACTGAGCCCGTGCATGGTGGCTCATACCTGTAATCCCAGCTACTTGGGAGGCCGAGGCATGAAAATCACTTGAACCCTGGAGGCAGATGTTGCAGTGAGCCAGGATCACCCCACTGCATTCTAGCCTGGGCAACAGAGCGAGACTCTGTTTCAAAAAGGAAAAAAAAAAAAAAAAAAAAGAGTAACTGAAAAGATCCACCGGCAGGGAAACGTGGAAGGTGATTCTGTAAAGAGAAGAGGGTGCTGGGACTCTGACGACACCAGCTTCCTCTTCTGTGGTCCCTTGTCCTCAAGCCTCAGGCATGGGCCACTCCAGGCCCTGGGTGACACAGACAATGTTAAGGTGGTGCAGGTGCCACAGAGAATCAGAATACCCTCTGCCTTAGCAGGAGGACTTGGAACTTGATCACGTTTATCCACCAAACAAAAGCAAGACCTGTGACTGAGGTCACCAGTGGCCAAACTGGTACAGCTGTCCCACAAAGAGAGGTGGCAGCGAGGCCAGCCAGAAAGTCATGGGAGAGCCCTGCCTGTGGATAATGAACCAGGGTGAGGCCTGCTGGCAAAACTGCGTGTGCTGGGTCTGGGAGCTGGGCCAGGCTGGCTTGTTTCATCAGATTGGGAGACCAGGAAAAATCTAGCCAAGCCTAGAATGTCTTACTTTGGACTAGGGTCATTTTTTGGTAACCACACTAGGCCTTGGTTTCATATGGACATGGAGGGAGCTGTATTAGAAGAAGGGAGCTCCTTGAGGGTCCTCCATGACTTCTTGTTCTGCGACTGAATGAAATAAACAGGACAAAGTCCTTGGTGACCTAGAAGCTGCTCCTCATGTGCACATTTTCAGGTCCCCAACGTGATCCCAGGGCACCTTGGTATTCAGTAGGTGCATACACTTCTTAGGACACATGAGTTGGCGGCCACGAGGGCAACCCTCGGAACCTGCGGTAGAGTGTGTGGTGCTATGTGTGAATGTGTCTATGTGTGTCCGTGAGTGTGTGTGACTGTGTGTGAATCTATGTGTTTCTAACCTAGTTTTACCCATGAGGAGCTGCCAACAGGAAGAAGGAAGGATTGTTTTGTCACAAGGAGAGCTTGACTTACACAAAGAAATCTCTTTTTAATGCAGTGGCTCAATTATATTTCCAGGAATACAGGGCCTTACCCAGGCTTTGTAGCTCCTGTTCCAGTTCCTGCCACCCCCACCCCGGCTCACACTCTTGTCGCCCAGATCGTTCCCTCTTGTCCCCTCAACAACTTTATTCCTATGGATTCTCAAACAGGATTCCTTTCTCATGGCTCTTCTGTGAAAATCTCTGAACCACACTTGAGACCCTCATTGGCTAAGAAGCCACTCAGAGCCCCTCTGGCTTCTCTGTTTGCTTTCTGCATCATCTGAGGTGCAATGGTAAACTCTCCAAAGCAGTCTTCTTGCCTCTCTAGTGACTATTTGCTCCTGCTGCTGTCTCTTTTGCTTGTTGCTGCGAAGAAGGACCTTTAAAAATACTACCTCCTGTAATCCCAGCACTTTGGGAAGCCGAGATGGGCAGATCACTTGAGGTCAGGAATTTGAGACCAGCCTAGCCAACATGGTGAAACCCCATCTCTACTAAAACTACAAAAATTAGCTCAACATGGTGGCAGGCACCTATAATCCCAGCTACTCGGGAGGATGAGACAGGGAGATTCGCTTGAACCCAGGAGGCAAAGGTTGCAATGACCTAAGGTCATGCCATTGCACTCCAGCCTGGGCGACAGAGTGAGACTCTATCTCAAAAAAAAAAAAAAAAAAAAAACTACCTCCTGGGGAAGATGTGTCAGGCTGAGCTTGGCATCAGTGGAGTGGCTGTGGACATTCTGGGGAGATGAGGTAGAGTGAGGAAGGGAAGAGGTGACGCTACTCAGGCCTTGTAAAGACCAGAGAGCAGAGAGGAGCGGGCCTGAGACAGAACAAGGGCAATGGGCAGGCTTTGTAAGTCTCTGCAAATCAGGTTAATGTTACTGTGGGTTTGTACTTTCATCGGAGGTGTTATGAACTCCAGCAATTTAAACATACTTGTTTTACCGTACCTTCCATAGCCAGAAATGGCTTATGGATTATTGACTGTTTTTGATGACCTACATCTGTTTTTATATGAACAGGGGCATGTTTATGCTCAAGTCCTCAGCAGGACTGTTTGGGATATAACAGCAATGCCAGGGAAGAAGAAAGGGGGAATTTCTCATAGGATACAAGGATGTGTCATGATGGTAGGAATGTTGCTGAGGCCCCACAGGAGTCTGGAACCAGAAAGGGCAGAGCCTCTGTGGGCAGGGCAGACATCTTCTCGGTCTCTGTGGGTGGGGACACACGGGGTCTGGTGACTCTTTGTCTCTTGTTCTAGTTCTCCTCCTTTTTCTTCAGAGATAGAGATGGCCTACATTGCCTGGGCTTACAGATGCTCTGAATTGCAGTTCGATTCTCAGGAGAGAGAATTTGGCTCAGCTTGGTCAGGTGCCCACTTCTGGTTCGGTCATCTCTGGCAGAGTGGGGAATGGGTGATGATGTGTAAATCTGGCCGCCAGGTGCCATAGCTGTGGGAAGAGGTAGTTCTCAGAGAAAGCAGGTCACTATGGGCTGCAGAGATATTCCAGATGTGTCTATTATAGCTGTTCATACAGTCCATGTAACCTCTGTGTGCATTTTTCTTTCTCTCTTAATACCCACAGTAATCATTTGTTCAGCTGGTTTCCCCTCCATATTGAAAGTTCTGGAAGGCCAGGGATTTGGCCTGTCCAGTGCTAAAAACCAGCAGATTGACTTACGGAATGTTCTGCATCTTACGAGAGTTTGCAATAGAGAATATAAGCCAGATATTTAACATCTTTTCAAACTTGTGCTTCACTGCGATTAGACACATCTTGTTCTGTTCTAAAACTTAGAATCAGTAGAATTTTAAGAAACTTGTGATTCGCACGAGGATGAGACTTGTTCCTAACTCAAAAGTGCAGTAATATTGTACCAGGCTTTCTCTGATCTTACCCTAGGGAGAAAGGGCAGCTATTAGTAGTCAGAACGTTGAGTTTCCCCCTCTGGTGGCCAGGTTCAAGGACCTCATGTGAGAACCTATACCTGGAGAAATTAAGTAATAAAGAAATAAGGCTAAGAGTCATGCTCTTGGGGGGACCGTTGGCAGAGCTGAGACGCAGATGAGATCCTCTGCTCAGATCCCATGCTCTGGCCTCTGGTTGGCCCCCAATGGGTGTCGGTCCACACAAGGTTGTGTTGTGAGATGTTCCTCATAGACACGATGTCCTCATAGGCAAAAAAAAAAATCAACTTTGGGGCCACTTGCTCTTGCAAACTGTGTAACCTTTCCCATACAATACAACCACCAGGCAAGGAGAGTTCCATTTTAGAAAAGAGACCAAATTATCACAGCAAGCAATATTGTATCACCATCACTAAAGTTGACCAAAGTTATTTGACCTTAAATATTTGTTCCCTGTAACTACTGAAAGGAGCAAGGTACTATAGAGGAATGAGTTAAGTTCCATACAGCAGAGAATACACTGATAAAGTTGTTGATGGCTATGGTTTTTTTGGGGGGGGCAGGGGAGGTCACTAGGTGGTCATCTTGCAGGTTGCTTCTGTCAAAAAACTTTGTTTTGAATTCAAATTTTGTTTCAAATATTTGAGTTGTAGTCTTGGCTTATTGACCCTGTTCAAGAAAATGAATGCATATCAGTTCCACGGAAGGCAAATTTAGATTCAGACAGCCTTAGGTCAGAGCACAGCCCCCTAACATAACTATATATAGCAAAAGGCTGATGGCAAGTCCTGTGCTGATAAGGCAGGTGTCTGTCGTATCCCCAGCGCCCCTCTGCATCTGGAACCCCTAGCACACTAACCTAGGGAAATGCTTACACATCTCACTCACTCCACAACCCAGCTGACCTAAGTGACCTCAGAGGTGTCTGCTGAGCCTGGAGACAGGGCCGTCGTCCCTGTCCCCTGCCAATCGTGGAGGCACGCTGGACAGCCACAAATTGGCCTTTGTAGCAGCAAGAGGCAGCAGAGAAGCACCACTGCAATGTTGTCATCACTCTTGGTGTCTCAAGCCCTTTTCATCCTTGCCCCCTCTGTCCAGGTTTGGGTCCTTCCCACTGATTCTCAAGTGGGGCCCCACTGATAGGAGCCAGAGGTGCTGCTGTCTTCATTGTGGCAGTTTTTAAGGTGAGCCAAGAGTGATCCAGGCTCTTTCTGTTGATAGAAGGTTGTGAGGAAGATGGCACTGTGAGGGGCTGACCTTGAGGGTACCTGGAGTAGAAATGTTGTATAACTTGCATGCTCAGGAGCTGGCAAAGGGAAGATAAACAGAGAAGAAGATGTGGTTGATGAGGGCACAGTGATCCTCTCTGACCACCTCCATCTCTTTAAACCCTATCATCATCATCATCTTGAGGTAAGGAAGGGCTTGAAATGTCATTTAGCCCAATGACCTACCTGATACTTGTATCCCACCTATTCCATACCTGTAGTGGAATACTTCCAGGGGTGGGCAACTCAATACTTTCAAAGCATACTATTCTGTCTCTGGAGAGACAGAATGCTTCAGTTAAAATGGAAATAACCTACCTGTCCAAAAGTAGGGGAATGGGTGAATGTGTAATATCCATGTGGGATATTATGCAGCTGCTGAAAATAACATCTTCAAGCAATTTGAAAATGATATGTAAAGATACTATAAACGCTGAGTGAGAAAACCAGGAACTAAAACGATTTATAGTATACAGTTCCACATTTGTGAACGTTTGTGTGTGGGTATATGTGCTTATAGAAACATACGTATATTTGCATTAGAAAGACTAAGCCAGCCTGCATGCAGTGGCTCATGCCTCTAATCCCAGCATTTTGGGAGGATGAGGCAGGAAGATCATTTGAGACCAGGAGTTGAAGACCAGACTGGGCAACAAAGCAAGACCCCATCTTTACAAAGAATTTAAAAATTAGCTGGGCATCATGGCACATGCCACTTGGGAGGCTGTGGTGGCAGGATCACTGGAGTCCAGGAGTTTGAGGCTCCAGTGAGCTTTGGTCATGCCACTGCATTCCAGCCTGGGCAACACAGTGAGATCCTATCTCAAAAAAGAAAAGAAAAAAAGACTAAGCTAATCTATTGGTTGAATCACAGGTGATTCTGTTGTGGTAGACACTGTTGGGGGCAGCTGAAAAGCCATCTCCTTATCCTTGCTAGCCTTCTGTTGTATAGGCTGGAAAAGCCAGATCGTTTTTTTCTAGTCTCTCTTGTAGCCAGAATTGGCCATATATCCCAGTGTGGCCAATGAGATATACAAGGACATCTGAGAAATTATTTGATTTTATTTTATTTTGAGACAGGATCCCATTGTTGTCCAGGATGGAGTGCACTGGCCCAATCATAGCTTACTGCGGCCTAGAACTCCTGGACTCAAGTAATCCTTCCACCTTAGCCTCTCCAATAGCTGAGACTACAGGCGCACACCACCACACTTAGCTAATTTTTGTATTGTGTGTAGAGACAAGGTTTTGCCATGTTGCCCAGGCTAGTCTCGAACTCCTGGGCTCAGGTCATCTACCTGCCTTGGGCTCTCAAAGGAATAGGATTACAGGCATGAGCTACCACCGCACCTGGCCCAATTATTTTCTTTTCTGACAAAATGATAACACCATTAAGGAAAAGGTCCACTTTGCTGCATTGGCTATCCTCTTGCTGTCACCCTCCTCCCTCACTTTGAGTGCAGGCTTGTGTTGTTAGAGTCAGCAGCCATCTTGTGACCATGAGGCAAAGACAGAAGGATGAAGCCAACACTGAGGATGGTGAAGAAGAAGGCGGGAGAAAGCTTAGAGCCTTAACCACAGGCTACTTCTAGGCTTCTTTTTTAAGTAGCACAGATGTTTCTTTGGTTAAGTCATTATTAAGCAGGTTTTTGTTACTATAGTTAAATCAGTACTAATGGGCACATCGGGTTTCTTCATAATACATTACTCCAGTGTCTTCCTGAAGCATCCACTCACTGTCCTGAGTTCATGCCTCAGAGCCAGATATTACAAGCCCAGTCTTTCTCCATGTGGCAGAATTGTAGATGTTTATAGAAAATTCTTGAGTGACCCTGAAGCTTATCGATAGGATTTGGATGTTTGTCCCCACCAAGTCTCATGTTGACATATGATCCCGAATGGTGGAGGTCACGGTGGAACCTGGTGGGAGGTATCTGCTTCATGGGTGCGGATCCCTTATGAATGGCTTGGTGCCCTCCCAGCGGTAATGCTTTCCCTTCATGTGAGATTTTACTGTTAAAAAGAGTCTGGGGTTTCCTCATCTCTCTTGCTTTCTCTTCACCATGTGACACACCTGTTCCCTGTTTGCCTTCCACTGTGATTGGAAGATGCTGGTGCCATCCTTCTTGTACAGTCTGCAAAACTGGGAGCCAAAATAAACCTTTCCTTATAAATTACCTGGTTTCAGGTATTCCTTTTTAACAATGCAAATTGGACTTATACTCTTGTCTCCTCCAGCTAAACAGCACTGTTTCTACATTATATGGTCCCAGGTTCTGTGAATCACACTAGCCATTTGTTCTCTGAATGCACTCTGGTTTGCATCCTTCTAGATGGACAATAGGCAAACCTGAAGATGATATTCCAGAGGTTTAACCAGGAAAAATGAAACTGATTACCTACTCCCTCCTTTGCGTCTCATTTTTCTCTCAGAAGAGCTTCAAATTCAGCTTTTCAGGTGCCCTCATCTGAGTTAAACCCCTGACCGTTTTTCATGTATTGTGCATGTACGGTTTGTTTGAGTTTCTTTATTTATTTTATTATCTCAAGTGCAGGACATTCCCTCATCCTTATTAAGTTTTCTCTTATTAAATTCGGGCTGGCATCCTAGCTTGTTGAGACTTTTGGGGATTCTAATTAGGTATTTGCCGTTCCTTTCAGCTTCCTGTCCTCCACAAATTTGATAAGCATGCCTCCTGTGTCTTCATTTCAACTCCTTGATAACAAGTGCAACCCAGATGTCAGTTGACGTCACCATGTCCTTTGAGATTTAAAATAAAATTAGCTCAAGCCCCCATCACACATCCTGTGGGAAGTCAGAGGCCCTCCTCCCAAAGATCTTTGCAAAGTTCGGGGCTTCCATGGTCACTCGTGGTTCCACATTCCTCCTCCAGCTGGCCTTGGGCTCACACACATCCCCCCTCTGGCTGCTCTCCTCTTCAGCCCATGCCAACCAGACTCTTTCCTGGACTTTTTTTTTTTTTTTTTTTTTTTTGAGACAGAGTCTTGCTCTGTCGCCCAGGCTGGAGTGCAATGGCGCAATCTTGGCTCACTGCAACTTCCACCTCCCGGGCTTAAGCGATTCTCCTGCCTTGGTCTCCCAGGTAGCTGGGACTACAGGCACACACCACCATGCATGGCTAATTGTGTGTGTGTGTGTGTGTGTGTGTGTGTGTGTGTGTGTTCAGTAGAGACAGGCTTTTACCATGTTGGCCAGGCTGGTCTCGAGCTCCTGACCTTGTGATTCACCAACCTTGGCCTCCCAAAGTACTGGGATTACAGGTGTGAGCCACTGCACCTGGCCTCCTTGATTTCTTTAAGGAAACTGCTCATATAAGACGTGGGAGTGTGGAAGGCTTCACTCAAGACTTGCAGGTATAGGGTGCATTTGGAGCAAAGTTGTGGTTGCAAAGCGGGTACTTCAGTCATTAGAATAATAGGTATCCTTTTTCTGTCCTGGAAAGCTCCTTAATAACAACAGCACCAGGACCTCCTCCCTAGCTTCCTTTTTCCAGGTACTCCTCAAAACTGCCCAGAAAACACAGGTCCCAAGTTTTCCTGTTAGTAGCCCTAGCCCTGGTCAGGGTTTAGGGAGGAGTGTGGGTAATGGGAAACCTAAGGGTAGACCCTGGACAAATGTGTGAAGGAGTGAAGGAGTGTTTAAGATGCCCCAGCCTTCCTTTTGAATTCAAAAGTTAATAATAGGTTGCATTTAACCCAATGCAATCAAAATATGATTTTACCATGTGTTATGGACCAAATTGTGTTTCCTCAAGATTCATATGCTGAAGCCCTAAGCCCTAGTGCCTCAGACTGTGACTATATTTGAGATAGGGCCTTTAGAGAAGTAATGAAGGTAAAATGAGGCTGTTAGTCTGGGACCAGCTCCAATTTGTCCGATGTTCTTATAAGAAGAGAACATTTGAACACCCAAGAAGTAGTAGGGTTGGATGCACACACAGAAAAGACCATGTGAAGAGGTAGCAGGAGGTCAGCCATCTGCAAGTGAAGAAGAGAGGCCTCAGGGGGTGCCAACCCTGCAGCAACCTTGATCTTAGACTTCCAGCCTCCTGAGTGTTGAGAAAATAAATTCCTGTTGTTTAAGTCAGCCAATGAGTGGTATTTTGTTATGGCAGTCCTAGTAAACTAATGTGACATGTGGTCTCTCTCTCTCTTTATATATATATAAACTAGGTTGAACTGTGGTCCTCCAAAAGTCACGTCCATGTCCTAACCCCTGGAACCAGTGAATGTGACTTTATTTGGAAGAAGGGGCTTTGCAGATGTAATTAAATATAGGATCTCAAGATGAGATCATCTTAGATTATCTAGGTGAGCTCTAAGTCCAGTGACAAATGTCCCTGCAGGATTCAGAAGAGGAGAAAATACAGTGACACAAAGGCAAAGGCCATGTGGAGGCAGAGGCAGAAATGAGAGTGATGCAGCCACAAGCCAAGGAACTCCTAGGGCCATCCAAGAATTAGGAGGCTCCGTTAACATCTTGGTTTTGGACTTCTGGCCTCCAGAACTGGGAAAGAATAAGCTTTTACTGTTTTAAGTTATCAAATTTGTGGTGGTTGCAGCAGCCCAGGAAAACTAATATAAGAAAGGATTTTATGTTCTTTGTTCATTCTTTGAAATGTGGTGCATATTTTTCATTTTCAGCACAACTCAATTCAGAAGAGGCGTATTTCATGCCAGTTTATTTGGGAAGTGATCCCAGACAGTTGGAGTGAGGGAAGGGATGGAGTTATAGGGCAGGAGGCCATGATGCATGGTCCAGCCTGCCCCAGCACACCCACCCCTCCCTCGTGCAGCTCACCTTTATGTTCTTGTGCCCACAATGACCAGTGCCTGTCAGGTACAAGGGGGCTCCCGGGGCTGTCACTTATGCTGGATTTCCCTCCTAGGATGGCAACTGCGTCATCCATGTGAAACTCAGAGCCACCTGTGCAGTTTCCCTCTGGGTGCTGGCTGGTGATCTGAGCTGAGCCATGTGGCTGGGAGGCTGGGAATTTTCCCCAACAACGTCCACATGCTGCCCTTCCAATGAGGGAGGATCCGCGTACACATTCCCACCATTCTTTCCCTCTTGCATTAGTTTTCTAGGGCTGCCATGGCAAAGGGCCACAAACCTGGTGGCTTAAACAACAGAAGGTTATCACCTCACAATGCTGCAGGCTGGGAGAGAGGTAAGGTGCAGGAGCATTCACTCTTCCAAGGGCTGTGAGGGAGGGATCTGCTCCAAATCTCTCTCCTTCTTCTCCCAGGGTCTTTTCACATTGTCTTCCCTCTATGGGTATTGACCTCCATGTCCAAATTCCCCCTGTTTATAAGGGCACCAGTCATATTGGATTAGGGCTCGCTCTAATGACCTCATTATAACTGATGACCTCCATAAAGACCCTATCTCCAAATAAGATCACATTCTAGTCTTGGAGTGGTGGCTCACAACTGTAATCCTAGCACTTTGAGAGGCCGAGGTGGGTGGTTCACCTGAGGTCTAGAGTTTGAGACCAGCTAACCAACATGGTGAAACCCCATCTCTACTAAAAATACAAAAGAATAGCTGGGTATGGTGGTGCATGACTGCAATCCCAGCTACTTGGGAGGCTGAGATAGGAGAATCGCTTGAACCTGGGAGGCAGAGGTTGTAGTGAGCCGAGATTGCACCATTGCACTCCAGCCTGGGCAAAATGGGCAAAACTCCATCTCAAAAAAAAAAAAAAGATCACATTGTAGGGGTTAGGATATATCATTTTGGGGGAACAAAAAATTCAACCTATAATACCTCCTTTTGGGTTTCACCTCGTTATCAGACCCAGTGGCCCTGGACTTTACCTGGAATCTATGGTCTATTTATTTCCCTAAATCTCTATGTTTAGTTTCCTCATGTGTGAAACAGGGGCCATCATATTTATTTTATAGTGTTGTAAGGATTAAATGTGTTAAAATATGAGGCCGTGCTGTACAATATGAGCTGGTGTTCTAGTCGCTTTCCGCCACCATCCCCGCCCTTCACACACCCTGACTGAGAGGTGAGACAGTGCTAGCTGGTCTTTGGAACCTGTCACAGCAGTGAAGGTGCTAAAACGGGCAGTGTGAAATAAGTCTATGACAAAATTGGATTTTTCTAAAGGGAATCCACCAAGGAATAAAGTTAGACAACCCAATATGCAAAACCATAGAAACAGATGAGCATGCAGGATCCCTATAATGATTTTAACATAGGAATAATGAGTGTGTGGTTATAAAGTGCCCAGGGTTAGCCCATTGCCCTTGCTTCCATTTCGCCTGTCCCACCTCCCTAAGCCCTAGCAGGGGTCATTGGCTGGTGCTCATGGCCAAGACAAGCTCAGTTCTCCAAATCCTATGATGCATAGGCTGTCACTGAAGGGACTCAGCTTAGCATGTGTGCCCCAGCTGGGACTGTTCCCACTTCCTTCCTGGGACTGGGGCCAGCCCCTCAGAAGCCTCATGGTCCAACTCAAGGGGTTTCAACAGTACCTGCTCTGTTATGTATCCACCTAGGATCTCTTCTTGAGTAGATGAAGAAAGTAAAATCTTATTCTCTTAGCTGTAGAATTCACATCCCCTTACTAGTGTTGTTGAGAAAATACTCTCATAAGCTATATCTAGAGTGGGAAGTAAAGTTCCAAGAGATGTTAAGCACTAATAGGTATTTACTGAACTGTTTTCTAATGGAAGTGCTGGGGGAACTTACTGTCATGCTCTTACTTTGCTATTTTTGTACTGAGGTGAAATTCACATAGCATACAATTAACCATTTTAAATTAGATAATTCACTGGTGTTTAGTGCATTTACAATGTTGTGCAACAGCCACCTCTAATTCCAAAGCATGTTCATCACTCCAGAAGGAAACCTCAGACCCATTAAGCTGCCACTACCATTGCCCCTTCCCCCAGCCCCCTGGCAACCACCGACCTGCATTCTGTCTATATGGGTCTACTGGTTTTGGATGTTTCACACAAACGAAATCATACTACATATGACGTTTTGTGTCTAGCTTTTTTCACTTAGCACAATGTTTTTGAGGTTCATCCATGTTGTAGCACGTAGCAGCCTTCATGCCTTTTTACAACTGAGCAATCCTTCATGTATTCATGTATACCACCATGATTTTACTTTGTCAAGTGGGATATGCAAACTGAGCACCAGAACTGACTTCTTCTGGCGTTTTAGAAGCTATGTAGGGAAAAGAGAGAGAGAAGGGAAAGTGAAATGGTGGCCCATCAGAGGAATATTTTAAGAAAAAATTATAAATGTTTAAAGAAGACTCTTACAAAAGTTCCAGCGTGTGGTGTGAAATGAAAATCTTTGTCTTTCTGTGAAATCTTTATTGAAATTGATATTATTAATGTTTTGTGTCTTCAGATCTATTATTTTTCTGATATGATAAATTGCTAAGTGCAACCTTAATATATGATCAGGGCGAAAACTGAAGCTACCAATGCAAGTCTTAGGTCACCTGGGTACCTGGGTTCAACAGCTTTGGGCTGGAATTGACTTCCCTCTAGAAGGTGACTAGAGGTGTATCCTCTCAGTGGAGTGAATACAGATGGTGATTCTGCCATTGCATCCAGCTTGCTTGAGAGCTAAGCCCAGTTTTTCCATATTAAGATATAATTTGGCTGCTAAAATTTTTTGGATGAATGCTATGGTCTGCATGTGCCCCCCCAAATTCATATGTTGAAATTCTAATGCCCAAGGTGTTCAGTATTAGGAGGTGGGGTCTTTGGGAGGTGTTTGGTCATGAGGGTAAAGCCCTCATGGATGGGATTAGTACCCTTATAAAAGAGGCCCAAAGCCAGGCGTGGTGGCTCACACCTGTAATCCCAGCACTTTGGGAGGTCATGGTGGGTGGATCACGAGGTCAGGAGTTCAAGACCAGCCTGGCCAAAATAGTGAAACCCTGTCTCTACTAAAAATACAAAAATTAGCAGAGTCTGGTGGCAGACACCTGTAATCCCAGCTACTCGGGAGGCTGAGGCAGGAGAATCACTTGAATCTGGGCGGCAGAGGACTCAGTGAGCTGAGATCGCGCCACTGCAG
Organism: Sapajus apella; assembly: GCF_009761245.1. Lineage (NCBI taxonomy): Eukaryota > Metazoa > Chordata > Mammalia > Primates > Cebidae > Sapajus > Sapajus apella. The sequence goes on along the minus strand of NW_022436968.1, from coordinate 22,342,841 downwards.
TCTAGCCTGGGAGACAGAGTAAGACTCGTCTCAAGAAAAAAAAAAAAAATGAGGCCCCAAAGGAGCTCACCTGCCTTATTTATCACATGAGGACACAGCTAGAAGGCGCCATTTCTATAAGCCAGGAAACAGACCCTCACCAGACACAGAACCTGCCGGCACTTTGTCCATAACTACGAGAAATAAATTTCTGTTTTCATAAGCTACTTGGTCTATGGCATTTTGTTAGAAGAGCTTGAAAGGACTAAGACAATCATGAAGTGAGCCAACTGGTCTCTAGTTCTCCATTTTAATCTTGCATAACTGCACCCGTTCTCCCACCCTCACTAGCAGTATGACAGATTGGAGAGGAGAGCGGAGCACCTGGTAGGGCCTTGTATGAGGAAGCAATTCTAAAAGGCTTGGGTTGCTTTGCTCTCTTCCCTGAGCTGGGGTAGAGTAGAAAGAATTAGATCATGGGGAAATTCACTGTATTTAAAAGCACAAACCTTTGGCCAAAGTGAAGATTTTCTTAATCTGATTAGATGCCTGGCATTCAGAATCATTTAATGCCTATTGTACAAAATGAATAAAAATGTGCTGAACTTGAGCTGCTTAATAGAACAAATAAAATTATAATTTACTAGGCTAATACATCACAAGGAATGGTGCTGTTTCTCTTTGGGGAACTTAGGGACCTGTGATTCAGAATTCTGAGTCGAAAGACTGATTTGAACACTGAAGAATTCATAACAACAGATAACCAACAGGTCAAAATCCAGCGAAGGGCGCTGACTCTTCCCCAAATTCCTCCTCTGTTCTGGTATTTACCATATCTGGAACAACATCAGAATCCTAGTTCTGATGATGTTTTTATAGGATTGACTGGAATGGCAATTACCCTAGAACATTGAACTTTTATTATCCAAGCAAGTCCATCTAGAATATATAAAAAGGCAGGAGAAACTGCTCAACTCCACCTTCCCAACCCTAATTTCCTTCCTTTCTAGTCAGTTAATAGGTCTCAAGAGGCTGTGTTAAGAAAGTATGTTCAGAAGCTCTCAATTATTTTTATTCTGCTTGAACATTTTCTCCCCGATGCGTAATATCACTTCTCCAACAAAAAAGCAACAATTATAATATGGCTGTGGCTTTTCTTTGAAAAGGAAAAAGAATGGGGTGGGAGCAAAGGGTAGGGCAAAAAGGGGCACGTGGGCTTGAAACTAAGTGAAGACATGTGTGGCCAATACAGACTCACAGAGACACAGCGGAGAATATGCCTGCTAATATCCCGTGTCTCCTGCTCGGTGCCATCTTGCTCCTAGTGATGGGGAAAAGGAATGCCTGTCATTGAGCTGCTGAGAACTACACCTCAAACATCATTTTGAACTTGATGTTGATTGAGTATTGATGTTAATTTTCCCAATTTATCCTTTGGAGAAGGAGCATGGATAAATGAACTCAAGGATTTTTTTTTTTTTTTGAGACAGAGTCTTGCTCTGTTGCCCAGGCTGGAGTGCAATGGCATGATCGCTGTTCACTGCTACCTCTGCCTCCCAGGTTCAAGCGATTCTCCTTGAACTACAGGTGGACTACAGGTGCGTGCCACCATGCCTGGCTAATTTATTTTTGTATTTTTAGTAGAGACAAGGTTTCACCATGTTGGCCAGGCTGGTCTCGACCTCTTGACCTCAGGTGATCCACTCACCTCAGCCTCCCGAAGTGTGGGGATTACAGGTGTGAGCCATTACACCTGGGTGAACCCAAGGATATCAATGGGTTTGAGCTACGGGCACCTGATTCCTGAACACTGAACAAACACACTATCACAAAGACTCCTAGGCAAAGACAGGTACTACTTCAACACTATGGATTTCACAACCATGGACAGCCACAGATGCTGTTGTTTGAGCATTCATTGACTAAACAGGCTTTAAGAATCCCCTAGATGGTCAAATCTATTTGGGCTTTTTCTGCCTTCTTTGGTAAATTCAATATCCAAGGATATTTCCTACCACTCTCTCCCTCCAGCCATAGTAGCATCCTTGCTATTCCTTGAACATACCAGGGTGGCTCCCACCTGGGGCTTCTATACTTGACATTTCCTCTATCCAGAAGCTCTCTCTCAGATAGCAATATACAGTCCCATTACCTCCTTAGGTCTTGGTTCAAATGTCATCGTCACTGAGAATCCTGTCCTTTCCCAACTCCCTGGCACCTCCATTCAGCCTGCTTGATCTTTCACTTATGTATTTATTGTCTCTTTTTCTCCCCTAAAATGTGAGCCTCCTGAGGAGTCTTGGTTGTTCACTGCTATATCCTCATCCTAGATTGGTGCCATGCTTATGGTAGGCACTAAGTAAGTATTTATGCAATGTCTAAATAAATGAATGAATGTCCTCCTGAAGCCACTTTCCTTGGGAGGAATCACATTTCTGCATATCATCTGTATATTTTGAGGAAGTTAGCATCTAGTGCAACTGTGTCCAACCCTTGGAATGCAGGGAGTCTTTGCTTATCTCTGTGGAGGATATCATGAAAATTATGCACAGAGTCTTGCTTTGTCACCTAGGCTGAAATGCAGTGACACAACCTCAGCTCACTACAACCTCTACCTTTGGGGTTCAAGCAGTTCTCCTGCCTCAGCCTCTCAAGTACTGGGACCACAGGCACATGCCACCGTGCCCGGCTAATTTTTTTATTTTTAATGGAGATGGGGTTTCACCATGTTGGCCAGACTGGTCTCAAACTCCTGACCTCAGGTGATCTGCCTGTGGCCTCCCAAAGCGCTGAGATTACAGGTGTGAGCCACTGCACCCGGCCAAATCTTTTTTTGCTTTTAGCTTATCAGCTATTGTTAGTGTTAGCATACTTTATGTGTGGCCCAAGGCAATTCTTCTTCTTCCAATGTGGCCCAGGGAAGCCAAGATGTTGGATACCCATGATCTAGATAGAGGCTGTAATGTGCTTTTGTGATTTTCATAACTACCCCATGCAAAGCTTTTTTAAACAGATATTTATTTCCAGGTGAAAGTAACAGAAAATAGGAAATTCATTTAATCATTTAGCAAACTTTTATTGAATATTCACTCACTTTACAATAGATCCTATGGTAAATCTAGGGATTCAAAAATTAAGACATAATTGTTGATTTCAAAGGTCTAGGGATTCAAAAATTAACTAAGATATAATTGTTGATTTCAAGGAGCTTCTGGCCAGCCATGGTGGCTCATGCCTATATTCCCAACACTTTGGGAGACTGAGGGAGGAGGACTGTGGAGCTCAGGAGTTTGAGGCCAGCCTGGGCAACATAGCAAGACCTCATCTATACTAAAATTTAAAAAAAAAAAAAAAAAGCTGGGTGTGGTGGCACATGCCTGTAGTCACAGCAACTTGGGAGGCTGAAGTGGAAGGATCACTTGAGCAGGGCAGCTTGATGCTGCAGTAAGCCCTGATTGTGCCACTGTACTCCAGCCTCGGTGACAGCGAAATCTTATCTCAAAAACAAACACACAAAAAACAAGCAAACAAAAAACTTCTACTAGGAAAAGAAAAACAAACCAAAGAAAGAACAAATAATGCTATAGTGGAAACTGTGTTACATTTGTCAGGGTAAAAGGCTAAGCAGCTTTAACAAACAGTACCCAACAATTCTGTGGCTTAAAGAAACAATGCATAGGGTAAAAGGCTAAGCAGCCTTAACAAACAGACCCAACAATTCTGTGGCTTAAAGAAACAATGAATTTCTTTATCTTGCCTAACAGCGAGAGCGAGTAGGCAGGTTGCTGTGCTGTACACAGACATGGAGAAATCCATATTGCTTTCCTTCCACCCAAAGACTTTGTCCTTCTCTGCATGATTGAGGTAGCTTAGATTATTGCTTAAAAATAGTTACTACCTCTCCTAAACCTCTATAAAAGATGTTTTCTGCTCCTCCCCTTGAATTTGGCCTCCACCATGTGACTTGCTTTGGCCAAGGCAAGGTTGGGAGCAGGTGTGGCTCCAGCAGAAATTTGACATGTGCTTGCACAGCTAGGCTCACCCTCTGCCATCCCTGCCATCACAGTAAGAAGTTTCCCTAGGTAGCTGCTGCCTCTTTGGCTTGGATCTCAAAATGAACACGTGGAGCAGATCAGAGCTCAACCCCAGCAAAGAGTCAGGCCCTGCCAGATTATTATTTGAGCAATAATCTAATCTACCTCAATCATGCAGAGGACAAAGTCTTCTGGTGGAAGGGAAACAATATAGATTGCTCAATGACTGCACAGCACTGTAAGGCAAGATAAATAAATTAATTGTTTCTATAAGCCACAGAATTGTTGGGTACTGTTTGTTAAAGCTGCTTAACCTTTTACCCTGACGAATGTAACATAGTTTCCATTTGAAGTAGAGCCACTTTGCCTACTCTCCCAGAGAAGAGATGATTGTTGTTTGCTTGTTACCTAGTGCTGGCGCACTGATGCAATGGTGAGCACTGGGTTTCATGGCACATCTGTGTTCCAGCTCACAGGAAGGGGACAGAGAGCAGAAAAGCAATGCAGTGACGTGGAGTGGCACAAATCACATCTGCTCCTGTTCCCCACACGGTCACACAGAGCTGCAAGCTGGGAGTGGGGGTGGTGTGGGAAAGTCAGTCTCTGGCAGGGTGGCCATGCATTTAGCTACTTCTCTGTTAGGGAAGACAGGGAGAATCGATTTTAGGGGCTAGTTAGCAGTATGTGCTACATGCAAACAATGACAGGAATGGAGAAGTGAAAGGGACCATCAGAAGAGATTTTGCAGAAAAATAAAATACTTGAGCTGAGGTCTGAGGGTATGGAAAAGGCAGGGAGAAGTGCTCCAGGCAGGTGCAGCAGTGCACACAAACAGGAAAACTGTGTGGGAAACTATGGCTTGGTCAGGGGGCAGTAAAGAGATCGATGTGATTGGAGTGGCATCAATGGTGCTGGAAGGAAAGCCGCAGCCAGCAGAGGTCTGGCATGACTAAGACATTTGGGCAGCTGAGAGAGCACATAGTTTCTTTTATTTGACTTTCAATCCTGATAGATCAGTCGCAGAAAAAAATAGGACGGAGGCACAAGTTTTACAATTTGCAGAGCTGGTCATGTGTGCCTTCTCTTCTATCTGACTTGTTTTCTCCTAGGAAATGGGAGGTGGGCATGTGCGCCCAGCTGGTGCCCCCATGGCTTTGACATGGTCCTCACTCCTGCAGCTTCAGGGAACCACAGTGCACCTTTTCCAACTCTCTACATTACCAATTCAGACTTCCACCTTCCCTTCTCCAGATTCTTTGTGGGAAGCACATATATTTTACTCCCCACCTCTCTAGCTCCTAACCTCCATGCAGAAACTAAATGAAGTCAAAAGATTGTCCTAGACCAAGAAACGGAGATTGTAATTTTCAACACCTTAATTGTTGAACACAGAAATGCTATAATGCAACCTGTTATGTGGGGTTCATTATCTGGGAATCATGTCCTGGACAGGTGGATGGATGAACTCTGTAGTCCATTATTGGATATTAGCCCTGCCTCTTGATAAGTTCATTATTATGTGCTTTGTCTGTTTTGGACTCTCTGTTTCTGCTGGCTTCCATTCTCAGTCCTGGCTAACAGAAACTGGAGCCCACATTTTATGTGGCTTCCTGGTCTTTATTCCTTTCAAGAGCTCTCCACAGGGCAGAGCTTTATAGAGAGATGAAATTTATGTGGCATCAGCAGAACCCAGCCCCAGATGTCCCAATGCTGGAAGAATTCTATCAGGCAGGTGCTGCGATGCATCTCCTTCACTTAGGGCCTGATAAATTGCAGGTGTCCTAACATTTGCAACCATCAGCACGAAGTCCGGATACTATCAGGATTCCTAAACTCATCTTCTCAACACTTATGAAACTGCCCAATCTTCACTATGCTAAGCCAGCCAAATTAAGCAAACAGTGAAAATAAAAACTCCTTTTAAGCATATTATTTTCTACATGAAAGCTCATTTTCCATGTGAATTTTTGGAAAAGTTCCCCCTGACATATTGTGCCTGCAGCTATGCCAGGAAGAGAAAGTTGAGAAGCAGCCCCACTGTCGGTGCCTTCTATAAGCATTTTGGAAGAAACTCCTGGAATCTGGCTTTCAGACAACACTATGGGTTGGCTTCTGATGATTCTGGGCGGCACCCGAGGAAGCAGAAGAAAGTGGGTTGCTTCTTGGGGGCTGATGGTGCAGCAGTGGGGACTCTAGTCCTTCCGGTCCTGGAGGTGTCCTAGTAACCTGCCAAATTCCTCTGCATAGGGAAGGAGGCAGCCCAAGGTGGTTCCTTGCCCCTCACTGATCGCTCTGTGGCCCAAGAGCTGATTGGACGAGGAGAAGACCTGACGAAAAAGCCACTGATCTATTGGCTGGCCTGTCAACAGAGTTCACCCAATAGGGATCAAGATAGAAACCAGCTGGACCAATCAAAGCCCTTTCTCTCAGGATTTGAATGTAGAACACAGCCAGAGAGCAAAGCATCCTATAAAGCAAACAAACCTGAGAACAAGTAGAGACAGAGTGAGTGACTGAATCTCACAATGCTAGAGTCCTGGAGTAGGAACCCATGAACTCCCATGACTGAGCTGACAGAGAAATGACCCAGGGGCCAGACTAATATTCTAGTCTGGGGCTCTAGCCACAAAATAGGAAGAATAGCAAAAGCTTCTACAGAACTTGCTGTGTGCCAGGCACTGTTCTGAGCCCTTTACCTATGTGATCTCATTTAATCCTCACAATCCTGTGAGGTAGGTGCTTTTATCATTCTCTCTTTACGAGGAGGAAATTGCAAAGACTACCTATAGGCATACCTCGTTTTACTACCTTTTGGTTTATTGTGCTTCGCAGATGTTGTGTTAGTTACAGATGGAATGTTTGGGCAACACTTTGTGGAGCAAGTCTATCAGTGCCATTTTCCCAACAACATGGGTTCACTTCATGTCTCAGAGTCACATTTTGGTAATTCTCTCAATATTTCGAACTTTTCATTATTATTATATCTATTACGGTGATCTGTGATCATATCTTTGATATTACTATTGTAAGCTTAATTGATGAATGTCATGTGTGTTTTCTGACTACTCTACCAACAGGCTGTTGCCCCTCACTCCCCCACCATGTCTTCCTCTCCTCAGGCCACCCTATTCCCTAATTAGCAACTAGGCTAATTAATAATCCTACAATGGCCTCTGAGTATTGGAGTGAAAGGAAGAGTCACATATCTCTCGTTTTGAATCAAAAACTAGAAATGATTAAGCTTAGTGAGGAAGACATGTCAAAAGCTGAGAAGGCTAAAAGTTAGGCCTCTTGCACTAAACAGTTAGCCAAGTTGTGAATACAAAGGAAAAATTCTTGAAGGAAATTAAAAGGGCTACTCAAGCAAACACACATGATAAAGCAAAACAGGCTTATTGCTGATACGGAGAAAGTTTCAGTGGTCTGGATAGAAGATCAAACCAGCCACAACATTCCCTTATGCCAAATCCTAATAATCCAGTGCAAGGCCCTAACTCTCTTTAATTCTGTGAAGGCTGAGAGAAGTGAGGAAGCTACAGAAGAAAAGTTAGAAGGTAGCAGAGGTTGCTTCATGAGGCTTAAGGAAATAAGTCATTCCATAATAGTGCAAAGTAGAGCAGCAAGTGCTGATGTAGAAGCTGCAGCAAGTTATCTAGAAGCTCTAGCTAAGATGAAGGTGGCTACACTGAACAATAGACTTTCAATGGCAAAAAGTGTAATTACTTTTGTACCAACCTAATAGAATAAATAGGCTTTTATTGGACGAAGGTGCCATCTATGACTCTCATAGCCAGAGGAGAAGTAAATGCCTGGTTTCAAAGCTTCAAAAGACAGGCTGACTCTATTGTTAGGAGTTAATGCAGCTGGGTACTTTAAGTTGAAGCCAATGCTTATTACCATTCTGAAAATTTTTGAGCCCTTAAGAATTATGCTAAAGCTCCTTTGCCTGTGCTCTATAAATGGAACAAAGCCCGATGAGAGCACATCTGTATAAAGCATGGTTAGCTGAATAATTTAAGCCTACTGTTGAGATCAACTGCTCAGAAGAAAGATTCCTTTCAAAATATTATGGCTCACTGACAATTTACCTTAGTCACCCAAGAGCTTAATGGATATGTACAAGGAGAGTAATGTTGTTTTAATGCATGCTAACACAACATTCATTCCAACAACCGTGGATCAAGGAGTTAATTTGACTTATTACTCAAGAAATACATTTTGTAAGACAGTAGCTACCATAGACATTTTTCTGATATATCTGGGCAAAGTAAATTGAAAACCTTCTGGAGAGGATTTAAAGTTCTAGATGCAATTAAGAACATTCATGATTCATGGAGGAGGTCAAAATATCAGCATTAATAGGAGTTTGGAAGAAGTTGATTTCAACCCTGATAGATGACTGAGGGGGGCTCAAGACTTCAGTGGAGGAAATAACTACAGATGTGGTAGAAATAGCAAAAGAACTTGAATTAGAAAGGGACCTTGAAGATGTGATGAAATTGCTGCAATCTCATGATAAAACTTTAACAAATAAAGAGTTGTCTCTTATGGATGAACAAAGAAAATTAGTTTCTTGATATATAATCCATTCATGGTGAAAATGCTGTGAATGCATTGTTGAGATGACAGCAAAGGATTTATAATATTACATAAACTTAGTTAATAAAACAGCTTCAGGGTTTGACAGAATCAATTCCAATTTTGAAAGAAGTTCTACTGTGAGTAAAATGCTATCAAACACCATCACACAGTACAGAGAAATCTTTTATGGAAGGAAGAGTCAATCAATGTGGCAAACTTCATTGTTAACTGATTTTAAGAAATTGCCACATCCACCCCAATTTTCAGCAACCACCACCCTGATCAGTCAGCAGCCATTGAGGTAAGACCCTACACCAGCAAAAACATTATGATTTACTAAAGGCTCAGATGATTGTTAACACTTTTTAGCAATAAACTAAATTAAAGTGTGTACATTTTTTAGACAAAATGCTATTGCATACTTAATAGACTAGAGTATAATGTAAACAACTTTTTTTTTTTTTTTTGAGACAGGATCTTGCTCTGTCACTCAGGGTGGAGTACAGTGGCATAATCTTGGTTTACTGCAACCTTTGCCTTCTGGGCTTAAATGTGATTCTCCTGCTTCAGCCTCCTGAGTAGCTACAACTATAGGTATGTGCCATCAGTCCTGGCTAATTTTTTTTTTTTTTTGGTAGAGGCAGGGTTTTGCCCAGGCTGATCTTGAACTCTGGGGCTCAAGGAATCCTCCCATTTCAGCCTCCCAAAGTGCTGGGATTGTAGGTGTGAGCCACCACATCCAGACATAAATAACCTTTATATGCACTGGGAAATCAAAAAAACTGTGTGACTTGCTTTATTGAGGTATTCCCTTTATTGCAATATTTGCTTTAGTATGGTAGTCTGGAACCAAATCCACCATATCTCCAAAGTGTATCTGTATATGTTTAATAGACAGAATTATTTGATTGCAAACAAGGAAACTAATTCTACTAACTTGAATCAAAGGGAATTTAGCCAAATGCAATGAGGTAGCTTAGAGAATGTAAGGAAACACTCTAGACCAAGGCTTGGACTGCATAGAGCCAGAGTAGCTGTGAGCTCTAGGTATCAGCCCTGAATCGACACTGCTACAGTGGGCTGGAGGAACTACAACACTCTTCCATTCTTGCAAATTCCAGGCAGGGAGATCTACTGGTCTCTCTGAGCTTGAGTCCAACACCCACCCCTTGGCTTGGGAGAGCAAGGCACTGGGTGGATTGACCCTCAAAGACTACACACAACCAGAGAGCAGAGGTTTCCCAGAACAAAACTGGAGAGGCTTTTTCCTTGAAAGGAAATGGATGCTGATATTGTTTGGCTCTGTGTCCTTACCCAAATCTCATGTTGAATTGTAATGCTCAGTGCTGGAGGTAGGGCCTGGTGGGAGGTGGATCATGGTGGTAGTTTCTAATGGTTTAGCACCATCCCCCAGTGCTGTCTTGTAATAGAGTTCTCATGAGATCTGGTTGGTTGTACGTGCGTAGCATTTCCCACTTCACTCTCTTTCTCCTGCTTCAGCCATGTAAGACGTGACACCTTCCTCTTTGCCTTCCACCATGACTGTAAGTTTCCTGAGGCCTCCTCAGCCATGCTTCCTGTACAGCCTACAGAACTGTGAGTCAATTCAATCTGTTTTCTTTATAAATTACCCAGTCTCAGGTAGTTTTTTATGGCAATGCAAGAATGAACTAATACAGATGCGAAGTAGGCAAAACCAAAACATGTCCACTATAGCAGGGGTCTCTACCCCACTCCCCCCCCCCCCCCCCCCACACCCCCATGGCCTTTTAGGAACCAGGCCACACATCAGGAGGTGAGCCTCAGGCACGTCAGCAAGCAAAGCTGAGCTCCACCTCCTGTCAGATCAAGAGTGATTTTAGATTCTCATAGGACGCAAACCCTATTGTGAACTGCTATGAATTGTTGCATGGGAGGGATCTAGGTTGGACGCTTTTTATGATAATCTGTTACCGTCTCTGATCACCTCCAGATGGGACCATCTAGTTGCAGGGAAAAAAGCTCAGGACTCCCACTGAGAATCATAAACCATCCCCCACTCCACCTTAGTCTGTGGAAAAATTATCTTTCAAGAAACCAGTCCCTTGTGCCAAAAGGTTGGGGACTGCTGCACTATAGAATTCATTGTAGTGAATTAGGGAGATGAAAATCCCATGAAATGCCACCATCCAGAAATAATCAATTTGTAACATTTTGGTGAATATTCTTTCAGTCACCTCTTTCCCTTGTGAGAGCTTATAAAAATGGGCCAGGCACAGTGGCTCACACCTGTAACCTAGCACTTTGGGAGGCCAAGGTGGGCAGATCACTTGAGGTCAGGAGTTCGAGGCCAGCCTGGCTAACATGGTGAAACTCCATCTCTACTAAAACTACAAAAATTAGTCAGGTATGGGGGCAGGTGACTATAATCCCAGCTACTTGGGAGGCTGAGGCAGGAGAATAGCTTGAACTCTGGAGGTAGAGATTCAGTGAGTCAAGATCACACCACTGCACTCCAGCCTAAGTGACATTCTGTCTCTAAATAAATAAATAAATAAATGGTCTATCACTCACCTTTCCCTCTCCTTCCCCTGTCCTTTCCCCACCCTCTTTTCCTCTCTCTTAGGTCTAAGACCTTAAAAATGCTGCTGATCTCACTCAAGTTTTCCCTCC